>NC_071285.1:6768410-6774960 GCF_943735745.2 Anopheles bellator | reverse complement strand
GAAGCCCCGTGCTCAAAGTCTCTATAATAACACAACAACAACAGTCGGCTCCGGAGCTCCAGTGCACGAATCATCGACTCTGATCTTCCCCTGGCACGACCAGGCAGGATCTCGTCCATCCCCGCCGGCCTCTTACAGAGGCTGGAACTCACGGGGTCCTCGCAACTGCGGAAATTTCTGATAATTGAACGTCACATTCGTTCCATCGTAACATCCAGTCCATCCGCTGCCTGCGCTCGGCAGCTTTTCTGCGGCTTCGCACAGATTTCGCCTCGATTCGTTTTCACTTCTATTTCTGTTCTATCTTTTTCTATCCTTTTCTATCCTCCCGTAAGAGGATTTTTTTGTCGCTCGGTCCGAAGATCGGATAGAGCGCGAGAGAACACGAGAGAGAGGGGGCGCGTTTGCCACACCCGGAAAGAAAGACCCCCGGCCAGTCCTGGCGCGGTACCGATCGTTTCCCTTTCTGGGTGAAGGTCAGCCCCCGGCCAGCGTGAGATAACGTTCAAATTCGTCGACTGGCTGGACTCCGGGTCGGGGACGGGTGACGGAACGACAGTACACAGGTGTACTGGTGCGGGATGATGACGACCCGAGCCGAGCCACGGTCCGAGGGGCGCGCTAGCGCGTTTCGGCAATTTCGGCGGTGCCATTATATAATTGCATGTAGTTCATAGAAATTCCATCGCACCGACCGACGATAGAAACAAGATTTTGAGTTGGTTGGTGAGCGACGAACGAACATCGTGCCGTTGTCCACGAAGCAACGATGATGTCGTTGAGAAATGGCCCCCGGTGTAGCATACTCGGTGTTCATTCGGTTTCATCAGCAGCTTTTGCCGCATAATTAAAAGCCGAGCGACGTACCTTCATTACCAGGTCATATTAATGTAACTTCCGTTGCTCGCAAGGCCCAATTAAATGCTCGCGCTACTGATAACAGTTGCGAATGATTTATTTTGTTACGCAAAGCCGTGTGCGAAACTTTGCGCCTCCCCACACGTTCGTGAGACGATCGGCCTGATTTATTCGTCCTTACCAAACCGCCAAATGGCCCGTGCAGTAATGCATGCCGAGTTTTTACCGCACCCGAACCAATTGGGGGTCAATTCATTTGATGACTCCGTTTAGCGAGTGCTAAACTCGGGGCTTTAGACGTCAATCCGACTGTTATGGTGGTACCGGTGAGCCGTGGCCAAACCATGTCACGCCTCACTAACGATCGAGGAAAGGAAAAGCCTCGCGGGTCGCGGGTGCGTCTTCAACGGGCACAGATTGAACAACAGATCGTACGAAGAGTAGGAAAATATCGTCACGTTAAGCTGTGAGGGAAAGAAACGCAGGATAGTTACGAAATATATTTTATTTTTAAGGTTCAAGAATATTCCTTATGCTGGCGTGCTGGGTGTGGCGTGCTAGGTGATGCGAAACGTCATTGGCGTTCGACCATACATTCGTTGGTCCAGGTAGCAGTACAGGTTGAGTGGAGGATCAACGACCTCTGCAAGCAGTAACAATTTTCCAGTCAGTGAATCTTGATCATTATTCCGGCTCGAACGAACACCAAATGTACTCACCAATACCATTGATAATATATTTCGATTCGTTTACCACTTCCGGAGTCCGTGTTCGACACCACCGAACGCAGTATAGTCCAAAAACTGGCCACTGGTCACCAGCGTGTGCCGTACGCCCATAGTTTGCATTGATGAATCCATTCCGGTCGTTGTTAGTCAACTTGACGCTGTCCAACCCGTGGTTGTAGACGGTTTTTGTAACACTTTTACCACCGTCATCAGGCGCGTGTCCTGCGACTTTCGAGCCCGACGGTCCCGTGATCGACTCGTTGAGGGGCAATGGCTTCACTTTGAATTCCTCCACGCTTCCGGTTGATGTGGTCATCGTGGAGGTTACCGATATACCCTTGCCTAAAATCGCCGTCGTCATCGGTTGATCGCCATCCGCCGCCGATGGAGGTCCGTCGGTGCCGGCAGAAGCATCCAAGGCAGCATGTGGGGAAGCATGAGTTAGAGAAAGGTTCATTTGACTCGTAAGCTGGGCACTGGTGCTACCGATTATTGTGGCGTTGGTCGGAAGTTTTGAAAGCAAATTCTTTTGATACTGCTCGTCACTCCGCTGTCCGGTACTGTGTGGCGTTCCGATCATAGGCCCACCGTGATCGGGCGTTTGCGAAGGGTTAACGATCGTTGGCTTGGTAATCTCTTGAGACACCCAATCGCGCGAACAGTTCAATTCCTCGAATCGGCTCGCTGGTCGCAGCGCTGTTCCTAGCACCAATGCACTGCTATTTATATGGTTTTTCCATGATGTTATGATCCTGAAAGGAAGAGTGATTGTTTAAACTGTACCCATAAAGCTCACTCCAAACAGCACTCACGCTGACGAACTGCGTTTCGAGTATGTTGATCGGATCGGGTGATTTCACTTCCCTGTTGAGGTCCATCCCCGGGTCGGGCCCGACCCGAGGGAGGCCCGGGAAATCGGGATTCCTCATTACGAGACGCCTGCCCGAGCGCTTCTCGGCTGAGCGTGTAGAACCGTCCGGTAAGCTTGATTTCTTCCACACACGGTATCACCACGGTATCCTCCTTGATCTTGCGCACCTGCTCGTCGGCCAAATACTCGATTTTGACATTGTGGTTGTTGACGTACCGTTGCAGATTCTTTTCGCTGGCCAGTAGCTTCGCTAGATCCTCCTTCTCGCTGTTCGGTGTCGAGGGAGAATCGGTTGCTGCTACGTTGCCGCCACCAATCCCGTTTGGCACTGAGGTACCGACACCGGTAGTCACTGTTTTGCTTTGGTGCAAGTTTTCCATTTGATAGTACATTTTCTGTCGCAACTCGATGTTGCCCGCAACCAGACTAGTTAGATAGTAGGAAACAGTCTGCTCGCCGATGTCGATCTGAACGTGGGAATGGATCTTCTGCATCGGCTGACTGAGGTCGGTTGTGACAAACACTGGAAAGAAGAGCAGTGTTTTGTGTTACTTTTTTGCGCTTTTTAGGACAGTCTTCTTCCGGCTTTGCTTACCGCTGTTTCGCAGCAGTTGCGGCACGCTGATGCCAACACCGACGTTTTCAAAGTGGTTGGCACAAACAAACAAACAAACAAAGATCGGAGTGGTTGGCGATACTGGTGGTAACCTGATACAATTCGTTCGTCAGCATTGGCTGATTGGTTGGAAGGGTCTGGGAGCTTAGCTGGAAGCTGCAAGTGATCGAAAAATGTTCATCAAATAGATTGAATCGCTCCCGATCCTTTTTGTCACGTACGTTGGAATGATGTAACAAGAGCTCCATACAGTCGTTTGTGCAGAGAGAGTTTGTACGATTTAAAGTGTTTGTTGTTGTTTAGCTTCTCGCGTAGCGACATCACGGCGAACGTTCGGTCAGAGCCCATTTGCAATTCGAGGCGAAACAGATGCACGTCGATGCTCTCGCTAAACAGATACCGTTCGCCAACGAACTCCGGTTCCGGTTCCAGAATGAACTCTTCGAAGGCTTTTAGACGGTGCTCGTTGTTGTCGCTTTCTTCACTTCCATCGTACTCGGCGTACTGTAACGCTGCAATGCGCACGCTGCTTGATTTGAGGTCGGTCAGCAGCAGGGAAATATTGCGCACCTTCAACGGAACTTCCACCATCGAGCGAACGTAGAGGCGAAGCTGCAATTTTTCATCGTTTTTTATTTGTCGCTTTTCGAACGTCACGCGACACTGTAGTAGTTCGTTTAGCCGATCGAGATCGAGTTTGATAGGGCTGCTAAACGACGCGAGTGCCGTTTGCCAGCTGGCTGTTATTTCCGGGGCATTCTGGCTGCTCGATACGGGCGAAACGTTCTGGGAAAAGTAAACGAAAAGAATAACGAGAATAGAATCTGGGAAAAGAATAACTTTAATCGACGGTTGATGTTAGCTGCTTACGTGAAACACGATGCGTAACGTAACAAGTTTGACGTTTACGATTAATGCGGCGCTGTGAAAACGTTTACGGCTCGCGCGAGGCGTAAACCCGAGCGTAATTATTTTTTCCATACGCTTTGCTTACAAACAGAGGATAATTTAAGTTCTTATTTGCTGGTATAGCAACAAAATCGGAAAAACAGAAAAAAAATCAGAAATCAATTAATTTCTCTTCTATTTCTATTTTCTTGGACCAAAAACACGAACGTAAACACGTTTGATATTTCGGTTTTAATTTTTTGCTGCCACACGAAGCGTAAACGTTTTGACGTTACAAATTAATTTTACGCCAGTTTTCACGCTTCGTGTAGCCGCCCAGTTATAGCAAATTTAGCTGACAGCTGCGGTTTGTTTACATATTGCATTTGCTGCAAAACATTATATTGCTGCGCAGTAGGCGACGAGATGGCGGGTCAGTATAATTCGTTCGTTTAGGTGTTTAGGGTTTGTTGGTCGCTTATTGTTCATGCTGGAGGATGTTCAGTGTCATTAGTAAGTACAGACTACATGCTGTGTCGGTTTATACCGAGTCCCGTATGATTCTCCGCAATATCAACGAATAACCAAACTGCACTCGTTTTATCTTAGTTTGCGCAGAAATCAAGACCCTTCGCGTAAATTGGAACAAATCTGTGTGATCTGTGTGAATCAGAGTAATCATTCCACGGTTTGTGTGGGTTGTGTCGTTGTTCCGAACAACGACCTGATAAACATTGACAAAGTACTGAATGACTTCGAATTCAACGAGGACGATGGGCGCTACACCTGCAAGGGAACGATTGGTAATAACAGAAACAAAGAACACTAAGCAAAATCTTCCACTGGTATGGCTAGTAATCGCAAGGTTGTCTTATCATTCTAACATTGTGATCTTACACTTTTGTAGACACCAGACCGGCAATTAAACACGGAACGGAATCTTTGAATGGAGGAATCTGTTATCTGTTATCGATTTATCAGTAATGCTTCTAACGGACGAAACCGACCAAAGGGATGTTTCCGCAAACGGAGAGTCTCAGCGAAAATCTACCAGCATGGAAACGCCCTTTCCCTCGGCCCGGATCGACCCGTTTCTGTACGTGCAGCAAACTATCATGCGAACGAGTGTGGTCCCATTGGAGAACGACCTACTGTTGACCGATCCGGGGCCCCCTCTACAAGGTGTTTAAACTGGTCGAGATCATTCGTAATTATGAGGACAAAAGGTACCAGGATTTCTTAGCTCGACCCATCGCAGGAGCTGGTGCTGTCACCGGCCAACACTTCAACAAGGACTACAATCTGCTAAACACCATTTTCGTCAATCATGTGCGTGAGGAAAAGGCTGTAATATTTTTGTCCATTTCTAATTCTATCACCTTTTCACCAATTGTAGAATTTACAAAAGCTCAAAGTATCCACGGCGGAAATGTTGTTCGGTACACCGTTGCGCGATACGGGTGCGAAGCGCTATCGATTCACGGCCGATTCACGTATCCTGCGAGAGAACACTCCTTACTTCATCGAATCGTTGAGTGCCAGCCAAAATTGTCCCGTTCACGGTTGGTCCCAAAACCAAACTTTGAATAACTGATCTACCAGTAGAAATGGAATATGTATTTTATATAATTGAAAGATTCTATTGAAAAGTGAATTGAAATGAAATGAAATTTGAAATGACTCTAACCATAACAAACTGTGTTTTTCACTTAATAACTATCCGAACTGTAATCAAGTTGATCGAGTGTGCGCTCAAGTCTCGGTAGAGGGCAGTCATTTGAAAATCGTCTGAGCTCATGTATGAAAAGTTCAAGAATTGGAAAACTCGAATAACTTAACTAAGACTACTTAACTAAACTACTTAACTAAACTTAACTTAACTAAACTAACTTAACTTAAAAACCTTAACTTAACTAAACTAAACTTAACTTAACGAAGACTACTTAACTAAACTACTTAACTAAACTTAACTTAACTAAACTGAAACTAAAACTTGGACTAAACTTAAAATATATAACATAAGAGAATAAACTTAACTTAATTGGTATCGTACCAACTGGTTGTGATGCGTTGCCATTGGTTTTTAAACTCTTCGAATGTATCTGCATATCCAAAAGATAAGGAGATGGCATCATGGATGGCCCACCATAAATCGTCGTAGTGTATAAGGCACACAATCTTGCCATTGCGGGGACGCTCCCACACACATTCCCTTATAAAATCCCCTACAAATAACTCCCGCATTATTACCCTAAGCATTTTCGGCCCCTTTTTTCTTTGGCGTAACATTGTAGAAAAATTATTATTTACACTGTTATTATTTTCTTTTTTCCTATTTCTTAATAAATAAGCTGCAACGGTATTAGACATTTCCACCTTGTCTAATTTCGCTTCCCGCCCAAATGCAGTTAACTGCACCGCGCTGCTTATCGGGAAGTGCAGATGCTTGGGAGGTGTTGGTGTTGGTGGAGGTCGGTGGACATCGTGATCCTGAGGCTGTTCTTGCGGTGTGGGTGGTGTTGGTGGAGGTCGGTGGACATCGTGATCCTGGGGCTGTTCTTGCGGTGTGGGTGGTGTTGGTGGAGGTCG
>NC_071285.1:6763002-6768310 GCF_943735745.2 Anopheles bellator | reverse complement strand
TGATCCTGGGGCTGTTCTTGCGGTGTGGGTGGTGTTGGTGGAGGTCGCGGAACATGCGGGCTTTGCTCTACAAGCTCGGTTATTTTTTTTACAATCGCGACCGACTTTTGGTGGTCACTATCGTTATGCTCCATCATTATCGCTGAAATTGGAATTAAAATTAGAGTTGGAATGAGACGAATGTTAGGCCACTATGACCCAATGCCTGTATAATGCCTGTATAATCGTAGTTTGGGTGCTCCAGACAGTTGATGTGTGCAACAAAAAAATTGTTTACCGCATTCCTTTCCCTTCTCCTCGCGCCGACAAGCCAATTGATGTACCCACAATCGTCAACAGGTTAGACAGTTTGGGGGTTTTGGGGTAAAATTGGACAATTTCGCAAGCGAAATTGAAGGTATTTCTTGCAATATTGTACGCACGTGGAGCATACGAAGGAAATACGTTGGGACTTCAATATTTGTGGAGCAACTAATGGGGACCATCCTTTTTTCCAGTACTGTGAGTCGCAAATCCTTTAATGACAGTAATTATTCGGCATCCGTACTGCGTGTTTGTGTGATCTTGCCTAAAATAATAAGGCACACCTCTGGCGAAGGCTACACATTGATGGTGCACAGTGCGGCTCGTCATTATCATCTAAGAGATTGAGTAATTCGGCTCAATCCAATTTCGAAATATCGGTTACATCACCTCCTTTTGCATCGAGAGCCTGCTGGCCAGTTTGAGGCCACACAGGAGGAACACGATGGCGAAACAACAATCAATTCCATCAAATTTCAGCATCGAAACTAATCGATGTGTGATGCCTGTTGCCAGCCAGACGAAGGAAAACCACAATCTGCATGTTTAGCATCCTATCTTATAGGAAAATTACTTCAAAATTAACTTATTGGGAGCGTACCATAACAGATTAACAATTGCATGTTTGTCACACATTTCGCTTCGTAACGGTCTCCAAACAGTAGAAGACCAAAAACCAAAGGTCGCACTAATAAACGGTCAGCCAAGACGTTGCTGACTATGTTTTAATTATGTTTAAGTTTGTAAGCAATGTTTAAGAGTAAATTTAATATGCCCATTACTGAGAGAAAGGAAGGAGCCGCTACGAAAGTGGACAGTTCTATGCTGTGAACAAACACTGTTGTCCAAGCTTTTCAGCAGTTTTATGCGGCGACAGCCAAGAGTGTTGCCAATTATGGTTCACCCACCAGATGGCATCGAGATGAAGTGTGGCATTTGTGGTGGTTCTCCCAGCATAAAAATGTCACCATTAAATATCACCATCAAAACCAGTTATACGATAATTCTTTTTCATGAAAATCACACACAACCCCGCAATAATAAACCGCACAGCATAATAAACATTGGAACAATTTAAATGAAGCCAATTAACGGTGGCCGCAACGCATCGAACTCATGTTCACGAGGACCCCATTCCCGTGCTTTGCCAGACGGAAGCAAACATAAGTATCGTTTGTGTTCTGATGCATCGGAATGATACACATCGATAAACGCCCTTTAATCATCGCTCCCGGCTTCCGACTGGCTAATAACAGAGCGCGAACAGAGAGCGCATGCTGGTTAATTATGCGCATAGTGGGTGGTGAACACATAACCAGCAGCAGCATAGCGTGTGGCAGCACGAAAAAAAAGTATCAAAAATACCAAACCACAGGAAGGCGTCGATAAAACGCATGAAAACGGCAACAGATGGGAAACGAGTGCAGCATTACGGTCCCGGTCGGGCCCCAAATTACCTGCAAAGGTGCACTATGGTGCCTTTGTGGGTTGCATGGCGAAGAAGTGTGGCTCTAGCTATCCGCTTGGTTCCGACCAACGGTGGCGCGTGGGTAAAGGAAGTGGATTAAGTCACTTTTAATTACACCCCGGGCTGAGGCAACGTTCGCTGAAAGCACGTCTTTCTTAAGATTTTTTGCCTGCTCGAGGAAGCAGCCTAGTTGCATGCTCTGTTCATTCATTACACCGCCTTTGGCACGCCCCGATTCTTTCCCGCAACACGGGAAGATGACATTTGCGGCAGAAAATTGCTGCACCGTAAGTGCCACCGCCGTCAGCCACCACCCCGGCGCACGGCAAAACGAAAGCTCTCGAGTCTCTGGTGGCATATTTTAAATGGTCCGTCCCTTCGTTCATTAGTGCAAAGTTCCTAGATTTTAGACGGAGCGTGTTGGGGCATAACGATTCCGGCAAGTCCTTAAGACCGTGAACAGATGAGAGCTAGATAGGAGCCCACGAATCGAAAACTGATTATCCTCTTAAGATCTTCAAATCGCTTCACGATAACAACGATTGCGATACCGGCAAAGGGTCGTGATTTCGTTTGTTTAAGCTTCGCTGAACGAAGATGAAAAACCACCTCATCCCAACTTTTAACTCAATTAAATAAAAACAAAAGTGCAGTAACTAATTACAAAAGTGCAGTATGCGCGTCGTATTACAGCGACTTGTGGTGTAGTTGCGCAACAAACAAAAATCGAAATCCCATCGTCGTTGTCCGTCAATAATCCCCGCGTGAACCGTGGCTTTGGCACACAGTACAGCATGAAGCCAGCAATGCAAAATGGTTACGCCTTCGTGCCAAACTTTTCCTCGCTTATGCTGCCAATGACAGGTTCGTTACTCGAGACGACGTGAAAGTAATGCCTGCAGCTGTATTGGCCGACCACAACCCTAGAGACGGATGTTGTTAAATACTGATCAGATTGAATGCCGAAGGCAAAATTTATGAAATCATTCTTTATTATGCGTTTACAGATCGGAACAGTTCATTCAGAAGTACATGCTTTCCGGTTTTTTCAATTTATTGGACTCCGTCACAGATGTCTACTAAATCATCATCGATAATGGTGCCAGTTGCAAGTTCTGCCACTTTTCCAAACTAAACTTTAAACAAAAATTTCAAATTCAGTTCGTAACAGGCAAAAGAAGTGATCTCTGTCTGTTGAGTCCTCTCAGCAGCATCTCCTACGAGAGGCATTTGGCGCTCTTGCATAAAGTTGACACCTCAAAAGGCAATCATTATTGGCGAACAAGCCTCGCAACCACAAACCCTTCCCAGGCTTTCAAAGATTAAGTAAAGATGCAGAATTGCAGTATGTGAGATGCCATCAAAACTGATAAACGGTTGCGACAGCACAAAAGATGCCACGGTTGGTAGCTAACATCGGGACCGTCAGTCTAGCTTGCGAGTTAGTTGGAATTTACCTTTTGCAGACATTGGATGTAACTGTTATGGGATTCTCCTGCACCCTATGGTACTTCAACCCGCAGTGTACCGCTAGACACGTTAATGTGAAATGCGAAATCTCATACTGTTGCGCTAACACCAACCTTAGCGTGACCAGTGTTTGCTACCTTCCTGTTTGACAGCGTCAAAAACCAGCTTCCTAATAGATGCTCAATGGCAAACGTGACTTGGGGCCTACCCTAATCTTGTGTGCTACGGTATAATGCACTGAAGAATCCAACAGCTCAATGCAAATAATGGGAAGGGTACGTCAGCACACGTCTAATTAGGCACGGTTTTCTTTAATACCATAATCGTGCCATATTAATGACAAGCGTGCCTTAAGCGGCACCTTTTACGGTTATTCCGTTATGACATAATGTTGCCGGTCATTTCCTCCCTCTTAGAAAATATCGTTAATCGATTGTCTGTTAAATGCTTGTAGCACAACCGCAATTTGTTGAAGATTTCTACTGCACTTTTTAGTAATCGGCTTTTAGCAAATGAGTTTAAAAAACAAGAAGTAAAAGTAAATTTAAGTTTCAAAAGTTCATGAAGAATCAACTTGAAATGATTTTTTTCATTTCAAAAGAATGACTTTGTTTAGCAATGAATGAATATGTTTAACAGCAATCTTTTGAACTAGGAACTGTGTCAACATACTCTAACGATGTAAAACTTTTGATGAGATCTTAGCCGTTATTGACCTTTTAAATTTTTGCACACTGTTTACTGTTTTAAGTATCTCACGAACCCTTCGAATCGATGTCAATTTCCTATTATTTTCTATGGATATTTAAACCTTTTCTACCTCATTACCATTACAATTTAAATCGCTAGCATTATTTACATGAATTTACATTAACATCTCAGACAATGAGAAGATGAGGCAAACGATTTCTTCCTGCGCTACCTACAACTTCGAGGTCATTGTCGATTTACCTCAGACACTCCTCGTCCTCCATTTGCACTCCTCGTCACGTAATTTCATTTGACATTATTCGTTCACCATGATTGGAAGAGTCGATTGTATGAATCAACAATGGTTTAATAGTAGAACGAGCTTGTCACGATGCATGATAATTGAACGCCATCTGTTCGTGGCTATTGTGTTCGTGTTTACTATGGTAGCTTTGACACTTTTGTGGGCTTCGTGAGAGCCATAGCATAATTTTGCAATAGTTTTCAAGAATGGAAGTATGATTTTCCTTCACCTAGTTCCTCCTAAATTAAGATGACGGTGTGTTGTGAGAAAATTTGACAACGAATTAATAAAAACTATTGTATTTTTTAGAAGCTACATTACTAGAAACATTTGAAACATTTTTGTTTTCTACATTCAGGTTCAGATTCTATCAACCATGTTCACATTCTTTAAATTCAATTTCATAGAAAAATCTTATCTTCAATCCAATGCCGATAAAATAAAGTAATTATCTTATTTCTCTTCTGGACTAGCCAATTTTCATTTAATCTAACAAGAACGTACCTTAACAAACAACCTCAACTAGTGTTTTACTGCGGTTCTATTGAGGTTTCGTTTCAATTCCTTGCCTTCGAAAACGTCAACATTAAAGTAGTGGTTGGCCTTATTCTTATACTAATATATACTAAATTTATAGCTAGGTAAATCTTATTTCTATACCATTCATCTACAACTAAAGTTTTCATTTCACAATACAGAATAATAGTTCTTCCATTCATCCAGTGCTTCTCATTGCGTGTTTTCATCCATGCGATACTTCTGAACAGAATTGCACTTACCTAAAATGAGAAAAAAATAAAACGTGATTAGTTTTCGGCTAGTACTTTCGCAAACTTTTTTGTAATTACGCAGAAAACAAAAATTCATTAAATCCGAGATTCAGCGAACGAAGGCGAACAAAATGGCAACCATCGCAGCCTGGGCTTCCCAACGGTTGGACACACACACACACACACATTCGGCACACTTTTACCGAACTGGAAAACAAGCACTAAGTAACTAAGTGGCACTAAGTTGGCACTAATGAATACAGTTGAAGTTGTATGCTCACGCACGTATATATATATTATATA
>NC_071285.1:6585972-6758002 GCF_943735745.2 Anopheles bellator | reverse complement strand
ATATATATATATGTATATTTCGAAGGTAATATATCGTAATCACTTTGTTCACGTTTGGAGCGACAATGTTTTAACCCGAAAAAAGTCCCCTCGGCAACTGTAAATCGTGCGCGCAAAAAGGGACACCTCTCACGCATCAACAGCCACAATTGCCATCATTGGCACGGATTTTCAGCACGCCACTTACCGTCAGATGGATGATTCGCCTTGTGAATGTTGTTTTCACGTTTTGACATTTTTAAGATTGCAAAGAGGTTCGGTTTTTATAGTATTAAGAAAACTCTCCTTTTGCTGCTCGAATCACGATTCAAATGGTGCTCTTGAAACGATCAATCACACACTACGCTCTGTCGTGCGCGCAAAAATCTACGATGCTTAGCAGCTTAGATACATTAACACAACTACCAAATACTACCATTTATAATACATTGGACAGACAATACAAGTCAGTATGCACAGAGAAAACTAACACGTTTAAGAATCGGACACAGAAGGCTAACACACACCCACTGTCAGCTAATCAGACAGCCATATCGGCCGTCCGATTAACTGTCGGGTCAATCGCGCTACCAGCCACCAGAGGCCGCTCCACTGCCCGTGCATCTGCGCGAGAGACCGATCTCGCTCCAGTTCTCGTGGTCGCTCGTCTGGACGGATCGGGTGAATGTCCTCCGATCGGGTCGAACGCAAGGACCGGCGCACAGTGGGGAATTTGTATGGGAAGGGCGGACATATTTGTTTTTAGGAAGAATCTGTGGACTTTTTTCAACGTTTTTGTTTTATTTGCATGTGTTTTGATTAAATTCAACTTTTTATGAGTAATGCACGCGTTCAAGTACATTAAATAGGCTTTTTTCGTTATTTTAAGGTTTTTAAACGCCTTAAGTATGCAATCTGCATTACACCAAAAAATTTAAAACATTTTTTGAAGAAGCAAATATCGAATTTTTGCTACAAATCGAATGCCTTGTGAGTTTAAAAAAGGATATGAAATGATCAAGGAGCTTTACCCACTCCGTTTGTGGGAATTTTGAAGCAAGTAGTTATTACCATCCGAAGTATCCAACCCATGAACTATTATTTAAACGTTTGAAAGAATACTTATTAGTGTATGTCTTCATCCAACCTTAAATCGATGTTATCTACTTGGTTAAAAACATGATCAATCGCGACATCGTCACTAATGTGTTCCTCCATGATTAAAAATTCTTTTACTTTATCCGGAAAACTAAGGCTGTACTTGCCCTCTAACAAATTTTCAAGTTCCACTAATCTTCGTCGCTTTTGTCGCTCACCAAGCACCTCACACAACTTTCGTGGTCTACCTCGACACGGATCAACGTTTTCGATGTTTTCACAATTAACACTATCCTTGTTCACTGCGACGAAATCAGTAATGTTTAACTCGCGGTTTAGCCACGTTCGAGAAATTTGATCAAACACTTTTTTGCTGCGAGCAGCTTTGAAGTATTCATGTTTTGCTTTCATCAAAATAGATCTGATGCGAACAGCAAGCGTTCGCTTATTGAGCTTAACTGCTCCAACTTTTTCAAGAATAAAATTGATTGCAATCTCAACATTATCTTTCACTGAACGAGAAAACCCGAAGAGATCGACGATTTCTTTAATTTTGATAACAACCATGTTGACTATTCCGAAAACGAATTGGAACTGCTTTACAGAACACGAAGGTGTTCTATATATACCACATCTTTCATTAAAACGACTACCTTAAAATGCATATGCCCAACAAGAAACACCCATACTGCTCATCAAAAAGGCATAACAATCGCACAAGGTAGAATTCTATACCAACGTATATTCTGAAACACTATGTATTAGCAAACAAATATGTATTAGCTGCAAAGACTACATTCGGTTATTTGAATACAAGATAGAGATTTTACTTAGTTTATGCAAATAATAAAAAAGCCATTAAGCCAATATGTTTTGTATGGCCATTTCATATACTACAAAAGACCAGGCGCCTCCTCATGCATCGGGAATTGTTTTCTTAAAATAGAAATTTGCCAAACGAAACTTACAGGAAATGTTTAAAATTGTCTAAACTTTAATTGTAATGTCTCGTTCAGGCTGTACACCGATATACATTTTTTTGCTGCATTACCGAAGTTGAAAAACTGTATTTTTTTCTACTTTTTTATACTAATTCCCGACAAAAATGCACTACCAATGCAAAACGTAAACATTTAATTATTTCATATGAAAGAAGGATTTATTACCTTTCGAATGATGTGTAATATAGATACATTACCATCGCAGAACTGTGCTAACGATCGCGTTAAAGTAGCTGATAAAAGTTAGTTTAAAAGAGCCATTTTCATCACTCTTTCGACTTTGACAGAAGAATTCTCGGAATCTACACAACATGGAAGGCTAAAAATTTGGATTTGCCATAGATAACTTATCTATTTTAGGCTAATATAATTAAAACCGTCAGTTTCTTTGTTAACTGAAGTTGATTTATGACCGCCTTTTCCCCACTGTGCGGCGCCTCGTTGAAAACGGATCGCCAGGGACTTGGATTCGACAAGTGACCACGAGAACACGGAATTTTTTAACCGCTCTTAAAACGCTTGCGAAGTCGCCCGTTTATACGATAATTAGTTCAGAATAAAGCGCGTTCAGAAAACGTGGACCTGTAATGGCTAGGTTCTTTCTTTATGTAGATTTTACCTGGCGCGGCTATGTCGCCGGCCAGGAACGAATGACACACAAGTTTTATGTTTGGTTTCTAATTCGTTACTGAGCTTTATTCACATTTTGGTTCGCTTTTATACCTTTATGAGGTCCTGGCGTACTCCAGGAGGAGCACACACTCGATACCTCATAAGTCTATAAAAGGGTTAGATACTATGGCTATGCTGCTTAATCTATAGGCCGCTGTCGACCGAACATGGTCGATCGGGCAACTGATGCCGGCTACAGACCCATAAGGTCACGAAAGAATCATTCGAAAAAGCAGACCCCCCAAAATGCAAATACTGTGGGGAAAAATAACAGTAAAACACTTACTCTGTGACTGCCGTGGATACGCAGTAGAAAGTTTATCGAAATAAAGTCATCGATACTGTTTTTTCACTCCCAACCAGAAGTATAAATTAATCGGTATTAATTAGTTCGGTTAATCGTAATTAGTTAATCGGTAATTAATTGGTATGAAACGGACTTTGGAGAACGGAGTTGCAATTCCCAAAGCGTTCTAAATGACACCTTCGGCACCGTTATCCTTCTGTGTGTTCTAGTGACATCTTCTAGGAGGAGGAGTGAGGAGTCTTCAAATTCTTGAACTTTTCATACGTGAACTCAGAATCTTGTCAGTGATAGTCAAATTTCATACGTGAACTCAGAATCTTGTCAGTGATAGTCAAATTTCATACGTGAACTCAGAATCTTGTCAGTGATGTTGTCAGAGTCAGTCAGTGAGTCAGAATAATGTTGAGCTCAAAGGAGACAGAAATGGGCTGCAGATGCGCCCTGTGCAATAGAGATGTTTTGCAGTAGTTTTCCTATTTTTCTATATTTACCTATCGAATCTCTGTACATTTTTAACAAACAATCGATGTTTCTTGTCCATAACACATCAATGAACGCGTATCGTGGGTGCCAAAGCAAAAGACCCGAAACAAACATTCAGAAAACTTTTGTAGTTGTATAGCAAACTCGTCTCCTCGTTGGGTCACAGAACGTGGGCCAATCTATCCATCCTCCCTGACTGCTGAATGTTGCCATGTTGGAAAGCCGGTCGGATGCTCAGACGGAAGCGGTGTCCTCTCGGTGCGTGTGGATCCCATCGTTCGCTTGTGGATTGCAGTACAGTTTGAGCGCAGACCAGGATCTAGTTAATCAGATCGAAAAACGGATCTGCCGCAAAGGAAACAAAATTATACCTTCTTCAATACGAGTACACACTTTCTACCTTTACCAATGGACCGTCTATTCACCCGAAAACGAGTTGTCGTAATAGCCACGATAGAATTACACGAAACAAAAGTTGTCATAATTAATAACCCCAAAACAGATTGGATTGGACGTGAATGTATATCAGTATCAGCAGCTGAAATTAAACTACAAAAATAATAAACACCTACATACACTTTAACATTTCACTAGCGGGGAACTCACCTAGCAAAACTCGGTAGAAAACAGAGAAATTTTCATAAGTGTAATTCCGAAACAAACGAGCCAAACATTGGAGCTGCAAAGCAAAGTTACTCTAATTGTTCCGTACAGTAAATACATAGAAAACGATAATACAGCTGGGTATGTATGTTACATCAGTTCATTGTCCTGTCCCTGTCCCATCCCAAACAGACCAACCCGTTTACTGCTCGAAAGAAAGAACGAAGGCTACCCCATTGGGTTCGAGAATCGCTCAAACAAACGATGTTATCATCTTTTAATGATCGTCATTTCATTATTTTGTGTGAACGAGCTATCAACTCCTTTCTAAAACGACGATGAGGTACCGTGCTGAATATTTGGAATTCCTTGCCCTCGGCAGCACGTGCGTCGCGGTCGAACCAGTTTTTCACCGCCTTGGAACCCCTAATAAGGACTGTAAGCAAGGGAAAGCGTTCGTGAACCTCAACAAAACGCACCCCCTTATCTTCGGTCGTCTCGGCCATCGAACCGCCCAAATTTCCACCGGAAAGCCCAAAGACCCAAAGTGCAGTGTTGCACCCGCCTGGCCGGCATCGGTTTCAAGAATGTTGGCGCATGACGCATCAGGCGCACGACGACGACGTCCTTCCCGTGCGTGCGTCCGATCGGATGATTCATAAAACGGGTTCAGGTTCGCGGGGCGGTTTCGTAACGATGTGATGCGGCGGTGGTGGCAGACCGAGCCGAGCTTTCGGCCCGAAGCGGTCACCCAGTCTTTCGCCGTACACGATCGCCGACGGTTGTGTGGATCGCGGAGTGTGTCTGTGCTGAGGAGATTGTTTTGCTGGCACCGCTTGCATTCTGGGTCATTTTACGTGCTGAGTAATTGTTTTACCGTGTTCTTTGTGGGGGTTACGCGATCGCATCGCAAGATGCACAGAAGGTGATTTTTGTCAAGTGTTGTCAAGTGTGCGATTTTTCGGTTTCAAGGTTCGTGATCGCGATGGACCGTAATCGGAGCTCTCGGTTCCGGGTTCCGGGCCTCTTTGGCGGACGTTTTGCTTTATGATCTATGAAACCGGTGCGCGATTTGCTGTCAATGTGGAACTCTTTCGAACCGAACTAGTGATGTTTATCTTATCAACCGTTTTGTAAGGTGCCTGTGTGCGTGGCCATTCACACGAGCTGCCCCGTGTGTTTGTGTGCGCCGGATGTAAGATAAATTTCAATTTAATCATTACACTCTTCACAGACGGGCGGGACATAGACAATTGCGTCTTTCGTGCGGAAACTAACGGAAGGGGCGCCGGATGGTTGATGGTTACGGCTGCGGTTGATCAGTTGACGGCCCAACACAATGGAATGTAACTTTTTTGTAGTTTTACACTCTGTCGGGTTGTTTTTGCCCAATGGCCAATGGCGCCGGCGCTCGGTGAGAACCTTTCTTTCGTGTTCCAAACCCACGGCGCCGCGACGTAATCAAATCCCAAAGCTCGATGTTCTTCGCCCACGCCGGCCAACCAGACGGGGCGACGTGCGTACATAAATTGCGCCGTTTGCTGGTGAATTTGAATGAAATTAAGATAAGACCGAAATTGCGCACGGCCCGTGTGTGGGACTTGTCGCTGCCAAAATGGCCCGCTGCTTATCGAGTGATGCAAATGCACATGCACCGGACAACAGGACTCCCCACGCTCCCGACGTGGTTTTCTAAACGAAATCCCCCCCATCAAATGGATCGAACGATCGGAAGTAAACAGATCTTTTGGAACCATGTTCTTGGCATACTGATTGATTTGAATGGGCCCCAGAATTCCCGGTCCCGGGCTGGACATTGGATGAGTCACTTGCTGTGTGTCCAAGAGAGGACTGCATCATGGATAAACAATAAACACAAGCCGGGCCGGGTCTGGGGCTTAAGGCGAAAGCATTTGTTGGTCGAACGATAAGACACCCCGAGGGCCGAGCTCGTCACATTCCAGCTGGATGAGTCTGCTGTGGCCGTCGCCCGCGGATGATGGAAATACGGTCGGTCAACGGTTCATGGCTGACCACGTGGTAAAAGGGCACCGGAATGACGCTGTGGACACGGCGGCGGGTCGGTGGCCCTCAAGGATGAATTTTCGCATTTCGCACCTCCGTTCGCAAAATCGAACCGAAAACGAAAAGGAACTAAAGTGCAGGCCGGAGCAGGCGTGTGGTTGCACCGACGACAGCTGCAGCGTTGCGTGTGCATGTCATTCCGTGGCCGTGGAGGTCGCCGCCGATCGACGACGTCGATAGTCTTCCTGAAGGCGACGGCGACGGCGAGATCGCGAGCCGTGTCTCGCGAGAGCTCTACAATGTATGTAAACTGCGTGGACGTGGAAGAAAAAAGGGTTCACAGAAAAAGTTAAGGTACGGCGGTGCGCCCGGTGGCTTCCTTGACCGATCGTGCGCGTGTCCACTTTTTCTAAGGTCTCCGATCGAAAAGTGCCGCCGCGTCGCTTATGCTGCCGACGGCACATAAACAAAGTGTCGCCCGACGTGACAAGGCAAACAGGAACACGGGCGGCGATGTGATCGTGAACGATCACGCCACGATCCCCACAAGAAAAGCGCCCAGCTAACGGTTTACGAGGGGCAAGCAATAGATCCAAACCGCACACCGCAGTTTTATTGCCATCGAAGCGTCTTCGGGAAGCGATCGTCCGGTGCACAGATCGTTTAATTAATTAATCATCCCGCGGCCCGCGGTAATCGAGTTCTCCGCGACTTCGTGGCGGCTCCAAGCAATCTGTCGGCGAGTCCGTTGGCGTTCCTTCGAAGGTCGCGGCAAGATGTCACGCGGTCGCGGATTGCATTGTTCGCAGCGAAACAAAGTAAATGCCATTAAAATATGATTAAATGCGCCCTTCCTTTGCGTTGAATTGCCAGCTCGAGCCTTGGCTTGAGCCGAGCCCGGAATGCGCCGTAATTAGATTGGAGTATTCGCTTCGTCCTTGCGCCGGCAGCGATTAAACACGGATTCAAACACGCTGCCCGCTCCACGGTCAATTAAGGCGAAATCTGACCACGCGAGGAAGCGTGCATTCCAGCGCCACTCATTAAGCTCCTTTCCACCTCGGTCTCATTAGTTCTGGAAATGCCGATAGCTTGAAGGGAAAGTTAGTCTGAATGGCCAACCGAGGGGCAATGGGTGGAACTGGAAACAGAAATAGACACTAACCGTGTAGGAAGCGCAGCGCAGCTCAATGAGTTCATTCATCCAGCCGTGCGGCGAGAGAATCGTGACCGTCCGTGACCGGCCGAAACGAACCGAACCGAACGATGGAGACAGGCCACTCGCCGGAAGGTGAACGACGTCGTCGTCGTCGGCGGCGGCGCTATCCTTCCCCCACGGGCGGATGGAATGTTTCACCTCCAAAAGCTCGACCGATCGTGGCCGTGTTCGATCCGATCGTGCACTGTCACAACAGCGTGTCACAACACACGCACCTTATTGATCCTCGCGAATCATGCGCGAGAGAGCGACAGAGAACGATCGTCACCCATATGTTTGGGGTTTTTTTTTTCGGTTCCTATTGGTCACGCTCTGCTTTCCGTTTCGCGCCGTCAAGGTCACCGTGATCCCCGGGCCCCGGGTGACTTCAAATTCGCCTCGTCTTAGGACGCAAGGATCAGTGCCCACCAGCAGTAATCAAACACATCATTCAACGTGCCGGAGCGTCAGGCTGCCCGGCAGCCAGTCAGCCATTAAACAAAACTCGCCCCTAGAGGTCAACTGGTGATCGAGGCCCAGCACGCGGCCATTAGCGCCGGGTCGGACAGGTCGGTCGGGCCTAATTTGGAACATGGGTTTATGATTTGCGGAACAAGCGACTTCAGTCAGCCAGCCGTCCGTTATGGCGCGTAATTCACCCGGACTCCGGAGTTGATGATCGTCGCGCGTCAAATAATTATTCAATTATCAGGTGTTTGACTGGCGACCCGGCACCGGCTGGGCTGGCTGATTGACACCCGGCTAATGCTGCGTCCGGGCTGATAATTGTCGTGCCTAATTTCTGGCCGCCACCTCTCGGAACGGCCCGTAATCGACGTTGATGGGCGATAACAGTCTGATAGTGGGTTGTTTAATAAGTTTTACGGTTCGATAAGCAAAGCACAGTTTTTATGGTTTGAAATACACTGTATTACTCAGTGTGGTTTCCCTGAGCATCAATACATTAATCAATACAACATCACCCTTGAAGTGAGAATTTTGTTTGGTCTGGAAACAGATGGAAGTCGCTAGCTAAAAGTGGAGACAGAAACCAATTCAATCAAAACATTGAGACGCCTAGAGCTTCTACTAATTCTCTTTTAGTTACTCGAACGAGTCCTTATACACTTTCAACATTGGTTCATAAATTTCCTTTGCCTTTAAACCTTGCAAAAATAAAAATTCAAACACGGTACGATACTTTACTTTTTCCGTTGTAAAAAAACGGTGACACGTCGATACTAAATGGCTTGTAAAAAAATAATTAAGTGATCGATTGAAATGAAACGTTCTTATGACCCTCGTATGTGCGTTTCGCAGTGTCGATCATGCCACTTGAGGTTTCTGTAGCCAACATCTCGGGCACAACGCACTTCATCTTGATCGCGTTTTGTCCCATAGCCCCGCAAACGATGACGGTGCCAATTGGTGCGAAGGTTCAAGGTATCATCTGACGCTTGGCTGGGACCCCACTGGTGCGGAAACTTATTGCTGTCATAATGTGTCTGTACAAAATTGGGATGCCATAAAACAAAACATTACCCCCCACTGATGGCCGGTGCACTGGAGGGCACTCCCGCGCACCAAGAGCTATGCAGATGCAGGCAGCCGCCGCGGTTCCTTTTTTGTGGCGGAATCGAGTCGCAGCTGTCACCTGGCGGCCGACCGTCAGCTTGTCGGATCGCTTACGAATGCTAAGATCAAGGTGTCTCGTGGCGCGCCGCGCGAACGGCGCCAACGGCGTGGCTTATGCTGAGAGCACGATCAGTGATCGTGATCGAGCAATTTTTCGCTGTCACTTGCTTAATGGACGCGGGACGCAGGTTGTGGAATTCATAATGATCAGCAGCGCGCCGCCGCCGCCGCCGCCCGCGACTCTTGCGGGAGAGTTAAGTGCGGGTGTTTGGGCATATTTGGGCATAAAACCCGTTTCACCCCACCGACCGATGACGAGACCGGCTCCACGACGACGACGACGGTCAAGGCTAGGAAGACGGAAGATCGGTTTGTTTACATTTGCGGGCAATCAGGACGACGGACCACGCGCGCACGTCGATCACCGCGCAAAAAGCGGAGGCCAACTTTGGCCGTACCGGCCGGCCAAAGTCGGGGCCGAGGACAACCCTACAACTCGGTGAGGGATGCCCTAGCACAGGGTGACCATTTTTGGGCACCGCTCGCTCTCGCCGTTTCCGGGGGTTCTCGGACGATACGCGGCCGCATCGAATCCATCGTCCGCCACGCAAATGATCCGAACGCCCACGAGCGAGCTCCCTTCGGTTCCCAGCGGGTGGGGCCCTACCGCTCGGGAATCGGGATCGTTTTATAATTACGACTCGTTTATGGGCCGCGCCGACGACAAGGAAGTCGCCACGCGCCACGAGAGACCGATTTGAATACCCGTCGTCGTCGTCGTCGGCGGCGGAACCCTTTGGGCCGCAACTTCCAGATCTTCAAACGGCATCGAGCCGCCTGGCACCGGCATTTGGTTTATGGATGTCCACCCGGCCGACTGACTCGGGCTCGATTTATCGTGCATTGGACCGTTGGGTTTTTCCGTTGTTTACAATATTTCGCTCCGGCGACCGAGTGGAGCCACGATGATAAAGAAATGTCCATATTTGGCGAGTCCAGTCCGGTCGGATCGGTGTGCAGATATTTTATTAGTCACGAGCTGCCTCCCGAGTCAAGTACAGACCGAGATCGCGGTGGCTCGGTATTTAGAACCCCATGAGATGATGCCACGAGATTGGGCTTTTGAAGGCCACAAAGTGCCCCAGGAACCTCTCTAACGGCATGTTAATCGACTTCGAGATGGGATCCTTTTAAAATCCAACGTTTTTACTGCCGCGCCGGAATGGCCAACTCGCTCGGCCAACTTATGAAGATATCGGCGTCGTCAAAGTGTTTTCTGACGTCGGAATGAAATGTAACCCCCGGCACGGGTCGATGTCTTTATTTTCCCGCTTGTCCGGTAGTATCATCGCGACGATCTTTATGTCCAACGGTGTTATTGCGAAGCTGGTGAGTTGTTTTCGTCAGACTGGCTGTGAAGGTATTAAATTTCGGCGATCGACAAAGAACAGAATATTGAATGTTGCCATTCGCCGCCACCCGATCGGATGGCGCCAGTGTGGGGATGTAGTTTGTGGTGTAAAAAATAAAACCTAGATACAGAGCACCCCAAAAAGGAGCCACCCAGAGGTCCTTGAAGCTGACCCGAAACGGTGTATTTTGGCGCTGTGGAAATACCGTTCCGATCGACAGATTTAGACACGAATTCGAATCTGCCGTTAAAAGGCTCATCCCCGGCCGGTCGTTGGCCGCAAAAACCCGGGGCGTCCCGTAAATGGTGTGCCCCGTTGGAAGAGGTCCTGGAGGTGGCCCGAAACGTGTTTCGAAACCGACGGACTCCTTTTCGGTAGAACCTACCGAAACCCGTTGAAACCGTGTTTGGTCACCTGCCCAGGGTAGTCCAGGGTTCCCAACGATGGCGGTGGTGAAATTAACCGATCGATCGACACCACTTCACCGTGCCCAGACTAAGCCCCACGCTGCTTTCTTTTTACTGTGGCCGATTGGAAGCCGTTGGAAGTTATGTGGCGATGATGAGAAAACCGTAAACGGTCGAGCCATTGAGCCAAAACTTTGTCACATCCTAATGGCCCGGCCAATCACGTAAACGAGCCTGCAAAATATGAGTCCGCGGTGGTCCATGTTCACGCACAACACCGGCGACAACTTCGGCTGCGCGGCTTCTCAACGAAAGTCGTCCTGACCAAAATCTTCTCATAATCTCGCGTTGCGTACACGATCGCGCCGGTTTAGCAGAGATTGTGGTCAGCGCCGTTTTTGGGGTCGGGGTGGGCGGACGAGCATAGTCCTCCGTCCGGGGGGGGGGGGGCTGGTGCGAATTGTGGTGTGGTGCGTGCGTGGTGTTTAGCAATTAAAAGTGACGCTTAGCCGGGCCAGGCCGGGAACACTCCGGGGCCGCGATTGGACCGGGCCATCCCCTAATATGGTTGGGACCGGTGGTTGGTGAAACTTCTGGGGCCGGCGTTAGTGTAACGAGTCAAGCATAAAGTCAGTGCGCGTGGTAATGTTCCCGTAACGATCTGCTCCAGCTTAGAGAGACAGCTCAATATATGGAAGAAGTGGACAAACAGGAACACACGTTACGTACCTTATGCTAATTAAGCGCTCTCCGTTGGCCGATAATTCACCGACAGCTTTTCGGAACCTACCTTAGAGTTTGCAGAAGTTTTAAACGAAATAAGAATCTTAAGCCGCACTCGAAACTGTCAAAACAGCTTCGTGGCCTACTGGATCGTTTCAAGTCCCGCACGATTAGCTCTTCGCACGATGGCGTACGATTCGGCCAAAGGCTCCATAAAATGTGCCTACGCCTCTAACGCCACGCAATAATGTAAAACTAACCAATTCACATGGCCCATTTCTGCCATTACTTCGAACGCACTGCTTTCGATTCAAGTTAAGATAAGCCGTTTGATACAGTCGCTGTCACACTCGGCTCGGCAATAGAGACCAACAATCGACGCCTACTACCAGCGCATATTGCCGCAATCGCCGAGTGCGTGCCTGGGGTTTGAATTGTTCGCATCACAGTAGCCGTTGTGACATCATTCACATCAGCACCGCCGCAGTCGTGGGAAAATCATAGGCTTCGCGGATCCGCATCCCAGAGCTCTTCGCATACGGCTGCCGGGGGGGGGATGCGCAATCCGATTAATGCCGTTGCTCATAACTCACACCGTCTCGGCGCCAACGAATCATCGAACAGCTCGTTAGATAATAGGGGGCCACCGCCATAAATCGTTGTTCTCGAACCTCGTCGGCCCCCGTACTTATGCGTGTGTCTCTTCTGCAGCCCACTCGGCGGCACAGGTGTTTTGGGAGTGAATCGCGTAATTCGTCGCGGCCTGTGAAGGATTCTAATCGTGCCTTCGCAGCTATCGGGGTTAGTGTTGGCGCGGAGCTCGCCGGAAAATGAGCTCGCTCCGAGCTGCCCGGTGATCCTGCTACGTGCTGGCCTGCTGGTGACAGGAGCTCGGGGTTTGGTGAACACGAAGAGTGTGTTTAGTGCAGCAGTGGACTAAAAGAACTCGAACAGTGAAGTGAACGGACGAACTACCGTGGCCGAAACTGAAAATGGCCACCTTGCTGAAGAACGTTACCAACAGCATTTGGCATGCGTTCAACGCGCTGCAGCAGGATCGCGATGGGTTCGTCAGCAAATCGAAGCTGAAGGTAAGAGGTGCTAAGTGTCTTTATTAAACAATTTGCTAGTTCCATTTTGCGTAATTACAGGTCACTTATTTTACGTTTTTGAGTTAAGTAGAATTTGTAGGTTTTCTTACAGGTTCATATCAGGTTCACTCAGAACCGTTTTTCTAATTTTATCTGGGCGTTTGCCTACGTATTTACTGGTAACCCTGGTTGTAATATTCACATTCAAAAGTAACACACCTTCTTGGGAGTTTCTTGCACCAATTCAATGGTCCCATTAGCACCTAAACATAATATACGATCGTAAAAGTGGAGCCGAGCCCCACCGAGGAGGCGCCCATTAGGCGCTCATCACTTCCTTATTGCTCCTAGCATCTAGAAGCACCGATTTTAGCTCACCGTTCCGAGTGGTTGAGTCTCCCGCCGGCAATTGGATTAGCTTCTTGAGCTTAGCTCAGGATTTACACTCTATTAAGTTTCGAAAACCATAAACGCGGTTTCGTGTTGCCGCCTTCCGGTTTTGGGTTAATAAACACCGGATTTCTGTTCACCAGCCGAACCATAACCTAATTGCTTGTTTCTTGACAGGTCTTGACGGCCAACGTGGCCACGCTGCTGGACCTGTACGGTGTTGAGCGTGGGTTGGACCACTTCCGGTCGACGGCGACGCTCAACTTCGAGCACTACCGGTACTACCTGGCGCAGGAAGTGTTCGCCGGCGGCCTCTCGAACGATCTACCGCTGGCGGCGTTGCGAAATTATGAAACGAAAATCGATGAGGTAAGCACCTCTGGAGAGGCCCCTCGGTTGGGCCCCTCGACGTTGCTCGACCTAAAGTTTCTCGTTCCTCGGCCCTTTCCAGGTATGCTGGCTGGTCTGTCGCCGTAACTATGTGACGAACGACGAGTGTTACACGGAGGAAGCGATCTACCGGCTGTTCCGTATCTTTTGCCTCGTCGCCGACCTATCGGTGGACCCGGCCGATCCGGACAACTACACGGTGAAGATTCACCCGCTGGAGGCGCTGATCATCGTGAAGCATCTGCTGAACGCGCTCGGGTTCAACTACGAGGCCGATGGGCGGTACGACCATCTGCGCCGGTCGACCTGCGAGGCGTTCGAGTTTGGGGAGCTGCTCGAGTTGCTGCGGTTCAAGCAGCACGACAAGGTGAACGATTACCGGGAGTCGATCTGCGAAGCGATCGGTGACATGTACCAGACGCTGATCGAGGACGTCATCAAGAAGGGCTGTCTGTATCGGCGCGGCTACGTGCTGCCCACGTTCCGGGAGTACTTCTTCGTGTTGCGACCGTGCGAACTGTCGTACTACAAGCATCCGGCGGATCGGGAAGTCTGCGGTACGATCGTGCTCGATTCGCGCTTCATGGTGAAACCGAGTCAGCCGAGTAGCTCGGGCCGGCACGAGCGTGTCCAGCGCTTCACGCTGGTGTCCGGCGATCGGACGTACGAGTTGGGGACGCTCGATCACAAGACGCGGCTCCAGTGGATCGCCGCGCTGCAGCTCGCGATCACGTACTCGACCGGTCGGGATGGGTTTCAGCGCGATACGGTCAATCGGCGCCGGCAGGCACGCGAACTGGAGCAACGGCGCCGGCTGGAGGAGGAACAGGTGCGCAGTCAGCACTTGCGCCGGCTCGAGGAAACGCACGTGCAGCTGGAGCGTGAGAAGCAGGCGCGGTTGGCGGCCGAATCGCAGGCCCGTCAGTACGAGGCGGTCGCGCGGGAAGATTCGCGCCGGGTCGCCGAGCTGGAGGACGTGAAGCTGTGCCTGGAGAAGATGTTGGAGGACGAGACGCAGGCGAAACGGGACGAAGAGATTGTCCGAGCGCTGCAGGCCCGCGTGCTGGCGGAGGAGTGGGAAAAGCGCGAGGAGCTGGAGCAGCTGCAGGCGGAGCAGAAGAGCCTGCTGGAGCAGGAGCGCCAGAAGCGGATGGAGTTCGAGGGCCGCCAGCAGCAGAACGAGGCGAAGCTGCACGAGGCGCAGGCGATGCTGCGCCAGCTCGAGGAGGAACGGATACGGCTCGATCGGGAGCTGAAGCTGGCGCGCCAGAAGATTCAGCTGTCCGAGGACAACAAGGGCATCGTGGAGGCGAAACTGCAGGTTGGTGACCGGCACCACCGGTGACCGGCGCGTGACCCGGTACTGAACGAACTCTCCCTTGGTCCCTCGTTTCAGGCCATGTCCCCAGCCTACCGCGGTGGCAGCGCGGGCGAGTTCATCATCCGCCGGACGCAATCCTTCGTGGCGGCCGATCGGCCAGTGCTCGTGGCAGGCACCAGGGCATCGAGCAGGTTCAGCTAGCCGCGAACTTTTTTGTATACATTACGCCTAAGGACTAACCATTCCCGACTAGAGTAACACGATGAGATGAATAAACTCCGTACGTAACGAAGTGGCGCGTTAGGCCATCGGGTTCTGGACCGACATCGAGTAGAGGCCGGACGACTTGGCCCGCACCCCGAGCAGGCGATCGTTGCGGATCGCATTGCTGAGGTTCGCCTCGACGCAGGTAACCGGCCGCCGGCGTTGGCCGTTCGGGCGGAACCGAACGGAACCTTTCCGGGGGCCGGCCTCGCCGGTGTCGCCCTGCATCATCTTCTCGATCGTCATCGAAGCCGGACGGCGCGTCAGCAGATCGCCCTCGTACGACTCGACCGGTCCGCCACTGTTCACGTTCACCGCGATCAGGTAGTCCTTGAGGTGCGCCTTTAGCTGCTCGTTGCGCTCGGCCAGCTGCTGCTTTTCCTCCCGCAGACAGGCCACATCGATGCGGGCCTTGTTGAAGCGCATCCAGAAGTTTTCGAACAGCTCGGCCGTACCGAACACTTCCTGCTTGAACGTTTCCATCGTACCGAGCGACGTACCGTCCCCCGGGTCCCCGGCCTCGATCGCTGACCGCGATCGCGTCGAGTCACCGCCGACGTCCCTGACGAACGGCAGCAGGTCTTCCGATTCGCTTTCGTACTTCTTGCAGAACGTCGCGATCTGCAGGATGGACTTTACCTTCTTCAGCATCGCCTGCAGGTGTTTGATGGCCGCGTTGCTCGCCACGGCCAGCGTCTTCAGCTGCTCCTGATCGAGCCGGCAGCCCAGCTCCATCTCCTGCTTCAGGTTCTGCACTCGTAGCTGCAGTTCGGCCTTGCTCCGCGCCATCTGCTTCATGTTGAACTCGTGCTCCTCCTTGAGCGTGGCCAGCTTCACGCGCAGATCGGCGATCTGATCGCTCAGCCGAGCCACCTCGGCGTAGTGATCCTGAATGTTTTTCGTATCGGTCGAGTCCTGATCGCGCAGCGTGTTGTACTCGTTCCGGTACTCCTCCGTGTTCCGGAGGTACAGGTTCAGCACTCGCTGGAACTCCTTCCACAGGCGCTCCATTTCGCGCTCGCGCTCTTTGGTGATCATTTCCAGCTTCAGTATCATCTGCCGGGTCGCGACCAGGGGGAAAGAATGAAGGTCAGCATGAGTCGGGCAGTGTCGGGTAACAGGTAACAGGCCCGTCAGTCGGTTCAATTAACTTGTCCGTTTTCACATCATGTCCCCAAGGTGCGCTCCATTGTTGTCGCCCCGTTTTGACAGCTGTGCTGTGGGGTGACTATAACCCACTGTGGCCATCGTTTGAATGGGTATAAAAAGGCCACCCGAACCAGGCGAGTGGGGCAGTGAGTTCTACTCCGAGGTTCCAAGAATGTACTCGGCGTCATTCTAGTCGAGTCGAGAGCGATGAAGCGATGTCGCGGAGTACTGCTACTGGCGGTGCTCCTAGTGGTCATCCAGAATGGCGCAGAGGCACTCCGGTGCCGTACGAACGATGGCCCCAGCAGTGAGGACGTGAAAAAGATCATCCGGATGTGCCTGACCAAGATAACGAACCCACAGTCGGAGACGAACCGTAGTAGCGACGAGTACCCGGACTATGACTCCTCGTACGCGGACTCCAGCGAGGAACGCCAGGAGGAGATGTCTTACTCGAAACATCAAGGAAGGGGGCACTTTGAGAGCGATCGTGGAGGAAGTAATGGAAAACGGCCCGGGGGGCAACAATCGGCGGACAATCGGGACAACCGTGGCCGCGGGGATGGCGATCGGATGAGGCAGGATCGTCGCAATGGACGTGATCGGTATGAGCAGGAAGAGCAACAGATGTGGCGCGACTACGGAGGACGAAAGCACAACCGAAGAAGGCGCCAGTACCCAGCGATGGGTGGCAGCGAGTGGCCGTACCGTGGAAGGGCCCCGGCGCCGATGCCGAGTGCCGACGGTGGTGGGAATGGGTCACGTAACGGGTCGGGATCCCTCGAACGGGATCGTGCCTGTCTGATGCAGTGTTTCTTCGAGCAGCTACGGACTACGGGCACGAACGGATTGCCCGAGAAGCACAAGGTGCTGCACGTCATCACGAAGGACATCCGAGAGCGGGAGCTGCGCGAGTTCTACGTCGACTCCATACAGGAGTGCTTCCACATGCTCGGCCTGGATAGCCAGCTGCGGGATAAGTGCGACTACTCGATGCGGCTCGTGACGTGCCTGACCGATCGGTTCCAGTCGAACTGTAGCGACTGGGACATGGAAGCGTCGGCCATGTTTTAGGTGTGCCTGGGTCGGGGGTAGCGTATAGACTTCAGCACGTTCTGGGCACACTGCTATCCATTTCAAGGGGGCCCCGAACTGCATGCAATCTAATAAAATGCATTCCGCCTCAATGCGGTCAAATGTGCGCGCTTTCCGGATTCCGATACTTACCGAGTTCTTTAGCTCGTCCTTCTTCAGCATATGCTCCTCGTCGTTGCGCAACCGATCGGTGCGTGCCTTCTCGGCCAGGCCGTAGAAAACACACTCCAGGTCCTTCTGGAGACCAAACTTCTTGCCCTTGTACAGATCCATCTCACGCTCGTAGTTTTCGATAATCTCTCGCTTGTCGAGCTCGTACAGTTGCGCCAGGAAGTCTACCCGATCGTTGTGGATCCCTAAAGCGGAAGGATCATATAGAGGTCATTGAAAAGCGGACTAACGGTCCCGGACCCGGTCGCACCTACTTATGATTTTCTCTACGCGCTCCATGTGCGCGTGCAGCATCGTCGAGTAGAGGTCCTCCGATTCGTCCAGGTCGCAAAGTAACCGCTTGATGACCGCGTTCTTGTTCTCGATGCACTCGGTGCACATCTTCTCGACGGCCTCCACCTCGTCCTTCAGCTCCTTGCACTTGATGTTGCGCAGTATCGTGCGCCACTCTTGGTTGATTTTCGCCAGATTGAGCCGCGCGAAGGCATCCTCCTTTTTCAGTTTGTTCTTTCCGGAAGGGTGAAGCAATTTCGGGGGGTCAGTGGCAGAATCAAGCAGTTAACGAGCCCCAAACCCAACCTACCTTCATAAAGGTGGCAATGAGCTGCTGCTTGCGGCGCCGCGCTTCTTCCTCCATGTCGGCCCGGTGCTGCAGGTAGCGTGCCCGCTCCTCCTCGGACATTTTCGCCAACTTGTTCTTGTTTCCTCCTTTTTTCTTGCCCATTTTGAATTCGGTTGGCCACTCTTGCGATGGTCAATTCTGGAGTCTGGAACCTTCAGTACGAGATGCTCCTGTTGGACTAACGCAAAGCGGGCGTGGTGTTTTACTGCCATAAACAAAGTCAGCGCCGGCCCGGCTGTTGCCTGGTAACCGTTCACGCGTTCGCCTGATTTGTTCACAGAATGTGCTCGAAATCGACCCTCGATGCGTTGCTGGAGCCGAAGGATGGCGAAATCGGTGAAGTAGACTTCGTTCTTCAGAAACGTCGTGTTGACGAAGCGTTCGAAGAACTTTTGGGCGATTTGGAAACGTTCGAAAGGGTTGAGGGGCACCTACAGGAGCAGCAGCCAGAACTGTGGAATCTGTTACTCGAACCAATAACCTGTGGTCAAAATTATGAGAGTTTTCAGCAAACCTTGAGGAAGCTGGCCAACTCGGCTCCCCAGCAGCCACCGGAAGGACAATCGAGCTTGCTGCACTGTATCACTGGCAAGATACGAGCCATCGGCGAGAAGTCTCTGCTACGCCCCGGGAGCCCACCGGTACGGATAAAGCACCGTTCCGAGCAAGAATCACTGCACTGGGTGCGACTGATAGCGCGCCAGGAAGCGGAAATAGATTCACTGTCTCGAAAGCTGGCCGAAGGCGAGCGAAAGGTTGCCGAACGGCGCCAGCAACGGCGTGACCTTAGGGTGCGAAGCGATCGTGAGCTGGACGATCAGTTGAACGCCTCGCAAGCGGACCTGGTGGAGTTACGTGTGGCCGGTGATGGCCGGATACAAGCGTTAGAGCGACAGCTGGCCGCTGAACCGGACTACAGCACCGTACCCCAATATCTGGCCAGCTTGGAGCAGGCGGACCAGAAGCGGAAACGGATCGCGAAGCTCATGGTGCAGCTGCAGTTGTGGATCAAAAAGTACGACAAGTTTATCGGCGAGCCGATGAAGGCGTTGGAAGAGTTGGAAGAGCGCGTGGCTGGTCTGGAGGGCTGGAAAGCGACGGTCCTAGAGCCCCAGACGGACCAGCTGCGAGAGTTGCGCCATCAAATCGAGAGCCTTGAAGCGATCGCTTTGCAGGAGAAGATTGAGCAGATGCGGAAGCTGCACGCGGTACGGATTCTTCAACGGGCCTGGAAACAAACGTTGGAGCAGAAGCGGACCAAAACGAGCAAGAAAGGGACGAAAAAGGGCAAACAAAAGAAGAAGTAGAATAAAGCTCGAGAACATCTTCGGTTCTTCGAGGCAATAAATGTTATCCTTGTTGGGAGTAAGGGCTTGATTCGGAACGCTCCTTCTGCGCATGGTTCGTTGTCACTGGGAACTCGTTGCCGCGTTCTTGTTTATTTCGGGGGTGCAGGGCAAACTTCTTGAGCCCCCCGTTTATTCGCAAAACTCACAACCACGAGCAATGGGTGATAGTTTCGAAGCGGTCTGTGCCGACGATTCCGAGGAGGACGTGGCCGCAGTCCGGGCAATGGTTGAGCGGATAACGTCGGAGATAATGGCCCACGGTGAGGAGGAGCACGATTCCTACGATCCAGAGAGCCTCCAGAAGGTGGAGTTCCACGTGCAGATAGGGCGCGTTGGTACGATTCTGGGCGAGATGACCCAAACGCTCGAGGTGCTGTTTTGTCTGCCGATCATCTGCCGGAACGACGCGCTGATGGACGAATGTTTCACGGGCGATGATAAGAGTGTGATCAAGTTCCTGAGTCAGTACATAGCCTCGAGCAGTGGGCCCGCTGTTTCGAAGGAGGACATTGACGTAAGGGGCTGTTTGCCGGTCGGTTTCGCTGTTTAACCCGTTTTGCCTTGCAGATGGAACACCTGAAAATTCCGTCCGGCCAGTTGATTGAGCTGGCTACGCTTTTGTCCAGGAAGGAACTCCACGCGGCAACCGTTGGCCACGTGAAGCAGGTACGCGGTGCCTTGCACGCGAATAATTTTGCGGTGGTGTGGCTCATCAGGGACGTTTGTCTGTTTCCAGTTACCGGGAATTTATAGGCGCTTCCTGTCCAACATTCGCGAGTTTCGCAAGTTTACCATCAACAAGATGAAGTTGACGGCGCAGAAGGACCTGGCGAAGGAGAAGATCCTGCATCGCCTCTGGACGCGTAACGAACGCAACAAGAAGGAGATCCGTAAGATCGAGGACATTCTGGTGTTGAAGAAGGAGAAGCTGGAGGAGTCGGTGCAGGAGAAGTATGCCGTCATCGAGCGGTGTCGCCGGGAGCTTGCCGAGCTGGCCGTTCAGAGCCGGGAGCAGATCCTGCAGTATATGTGAGCTGCTCGGACGAAAGATCACAGCGCGTTAGTGACAACGATCTTCCTTTTGCCCAGGGATGATTCGGATCGGCAGATGTATCACTACTTCGAGAGGAGCGACCAACGGTACGAGAGCTTGCTGGAGGAAGCGGCCACCACCACGAAGACTTACCAGCAACGGCTCCAAGAGGACCTGTGCGTCGAGAAGGCGAACCGGTTGAAGAAGATGAAACTTACGCTGCAGCTACAGTCGTGGCTCCATAAATACGACAAGGACGCGGGCGAGCGAACGCAAGAGTTGAAGCAACTGGTGGCCACGCTGAACACGCGCCAGCAGGAGTACGATCACTGGAAGGGCAGCACATTCGACCCGCAGGAGAAAAAGTACGTAGCACCGACACCGGGTTTGCCTGACTGGCAGGATCTGATTTTGGGATCTCTTTGGCAGATACTTTGACGCGATGGAGGAGAAGCGTCAAATCGAGATCCGCGAGCAACAGGAACGGATCGAGGCGTTCATGATGAACCGGGCGGCCAAGGTGCTGCAGCGTGCGTGGCGCTCGGTGGCGGAACGGAAGCGCAAGATGCGTGGTAAAGGCCGCGGCCGTAAGGGCAAGGGCAAACGGAAGTAATGCGTAGAACGCTTCCCTCTAACAATGAACTTAAGCTTCAAAAAAGACTAATATTTACTTGCATCCATCTTTTTACACTCCACGTTCTCTTCACTTCCATCACAGTACGTAAGCCACCGGAAAAGAGTTCAAGCTATCGACGGAACAGCTTCAAGCTGTCTTCACACTTGAAAACACACAGCCGCAAAAAGCTTAACCCGAGCAGCAGTGATTGGCCGAGAAATTCGCGTTCCGCCCGATCGTTTTCCTCGTAGACGATGCGCAGCCCGGGCGGGATGTCCAGTCGCGATTGGATCTCCGCAAGGCACTCCTCGTTGGGGCCCAGCTGTCGATCCATCAGCGACCGGACAACGTCTTCCGCCGAGACGCGTTCGCTGCCGACAAAGATGCCAAACAGGCGCGCCGATAGGTACTGCTTGAGAAAAAACACGTTGCCACCGATGGCGTCGCCGGATTCTTCGGTCTGCTGAGCGAACGCTGGCGGCCGATTGGACAGCATCAGCATCAGCATACCGATCAGCTGCGATCGCTGCACGTTGATGTTGGTCTGGGCGGCTGAACCCATGGCAGATGCCTGGGCCACCGGTGGGTTCTCCACGACGTAAACGTCCGCTTCGGGCACCAGCTGGCAGATGTCGGTCACGCTTCGGATCAGCTCGCTTAGATGAAGCTTGCGATCGGCTATGCTGTAGCTGTTCCACCCGACCAGGGCGGTCGAATCGTCCTTGCGTACCTTAAACCGGGCCCAGGTAACGTAGTCGAGCCCGATGTAGAGGGACACGCAGCTGGTCAAACGGGCAGCGAGCGGTGCCGTGAGAAGCGGGGTCGTAAATTTGATTTCCTTCACCTTGGGCGCTACCACCACGTCCTGTTTGGGACCGTGCACGATGGAGTCGTAAAACTTGCGCAGCACCGTCACCCCGAAGCCGTCCAGTTCGAGGACCTGCTCGAGCGACATGAAGGTGCCGAACTTTTTGCGCCATCCTTCGATCTTCTTCAGCCGGTACTTCGAGATGTTGTATCTGGTTTGAGGGATCGGTACGATGTAACGGGGTACGCTGTAGGCGGGTGTGTGGCCACTTACTTGTACAGCTCCTCCACGTCCTGTTCGTTGAGGGTGTTGAGAATCTTCTTCGTTTCATCCTCCGAGTATGTGCACGGGAATCCGAGCTTGGTCGTGCTGTCGACGTTGATGGAACGCACCGGCACGGCGTACCGGATTGTGGCCGGAATACGTCGACCGATAGCCTGTCCGATCATACTACCCGGCCTGGAGGCTAGAAAACTGTTGGCCGCAAAGTGGGAACACCGGTTTTCGATTATCACATCGGAGCGCGGCCGGAGAAAAGTGTGTTTGTTGTGATTCTCAACTGACAGCATGTGCTGTCAAATCGCGCAGGTTGACAACTGTGAGTTTTAGTTCGCTGCATTGCCATGGCAAGCGCTGCAATTCATAAAGAAACTCCACTGAGAAACTCACAGAGGGCGCTAACTGTGCGCAATTTTTTCAATTTTTCAAACTTAACAAGCGGTCGTGTAATCCAATTTAAGGGGTTTTCAACACGTCGCACGTTGTCGCACGAGGCACGTTGTTGCCTCACATGGAACGGACTGTGTCGTATTTATAAAAATAAAACGTGGAACGTAAAAAAAGCGGACATTAAAGGCTTATTTCCAAAATTTTCGCCACCCTGCAGAAGTAAACGATGACCTCGGCGAGGCAAATCCTACTTTGCTGAGCTTTTCAGCTCAACAACTACAACTCGGGTGGCAAAAATAATATTTGATGACTATTCTACCCACGCTCGAAGTAGTCGGTGAAAGAGCGGGGTCGTTGATGACTTTCCAACTTTACCGTGCACCGTTTGAATCCCAGCTTTGCACCTTTCGAGGCTAATAAGTTTGTAGAGCGGAAGCAGTTTTTGAGTTGGTCATGGCAGTTCTCTCCTCGGCGGCCTTCCGTCAGCCATGAGGTCCCGTTTGTTGAGAGCTATTTTATGTTTTTAACTTTCGAACACACGGGATCCTGTTTCTTTTTACAGATGTAGCAACCGTGTAAGGGAATGGGGACTTCTTTCTGCTGGCTCTGGAGATGTGTTGGTGGTCGAGCTTGTGGCTAGACATCGTTGGTTTTGCGGTTGAGGGTTTGCGTCTTCCACTGATGATTGAGATACAACTTTTCTCAAATTTTTTTGTTCTCCGGTATGAGTATGTGAAAAGAGCCATCAAGCCAAATTTTCATTTTGTGAACGATGTCCGCAGTTGCTAGTTGTAAAGTGGCAGTTGATCCGTCATTATTGGTTGTTCGAAAAAAAATTTGAATTTTTTACTTCCAAATAGAAAGAATTGCGTCCTAAAATGCTTTAATATAAAAATCAATACATTATTCGTTTTACACGCTTTTTCAATGCGACTCACATTTTGTCACCACACGCATCGTGTGGACGATTGGACGGAAAAGTTCGATAAAAAACTAAATAACTAAAGCTGACAAGGAAAATGTTAATAAACTGCTTACAGACATCTTCAAACGCATTCTCCGGGAGCTTCTTCCATCGTCCGTAAATGGTTCGCCGATAAAACAGATTCATTTAGCTTCCCACTCAGGGCAGTTCCTTCACAAGTTGTGTGCATTGTCTTTCGTGGCGTGATTCACCGCAATGGATCGCCGCGACGCTCGTAAAAGACCATAATTAAAGTGCAGTTTCGCGACCAGATACCGGTTATGGTGCGATTCGATAAATGCTTTGGCAAAATTATCGGTAATAAAACAACAGCTCAAGCCACTGAAGTTCGTGTCCGAAAGGGGCCGTCGTTTTTTTTTATTAAATGAGCAAATTTGTTTCACCCGCAAATTTGCAAATTTGAACGTTGTGAACGGAATCAGAATATTCAAACCGCAGTTTGATACTTAAAAAAAATCAAAAGCCCGGAACTGGAAGAAAAAGATGATAATTTTTTCGTCTACAACCCTGGACTGCAGGTGCGAGTCGCCAGTTAGAACGCCCGATCGCTGACTCGACGGTCAATCAACGGGGTACACCAACAACAACGACATTCAGCAGAACATCCGTAAGGGGTACACCGAGATAACAAGCAGATCAGGCTCTGCAAACTCATTTGCGTACATCCAACCTTCGAATCTCTCAGGCAGATAAGGCTAGGAAAAGATAAGGTAACCGAAAGATAAGTTAGGAATAAAGATCTGAACAGGCAGAAATAACGTCAGTCTTGTACGTATCTTTGAAACGAGTTGTATTAGATTCGAGTTTTCCGCCAAAAGCGCGGTTTTTAATACAGTTCGGATCTAGCCGGTATCACGTCAACATCAACATGAATCATTTTTGCGCAGAGTTCAAAACATTTTTGCGCATTCGCGAAAGCCAACATTCCAACGTGAAACATTCAAGTAAAATGAAATTAAACGATTTGCCCGATGAGGTAAGTGATTCACAATTTCAAGTAAATGTAGCTGACTATCAAGTATTTCTCTTTGGCAGATGTTATGCATTATTTTTGATCATCTCGATGTTCAGGAACTGAAACAAGCCTCCCTCGTGTGCCGGCGTTGGTCGGAACTAACCTTCTCTGGTCGCAGGATGGATCGTGTGCGCTTGGTGAAGCGTGATTCTAATTGTGAATTTTTGTTCAGTACAAAAAGAAAGTATCGCAACGTTCGTCAACCCTGGCCAACTTGTCCGTTGACGGTGGACATGAAAGATGATCAGATGGAAAGTTTAGTACGGTTACTGCACACGCTAAAGCCACACGTCCGAATGTTGGACATTCAAACTAATGTATCTTCTCGGCAACTGGTATCGATTCTGCTGGAAATTCCTGCACTACAACATTTGTCGATTGATGATGACGACATTGAACAAAAATATCGCAAAAATAGTGCAACTTTCCGTGTTTTACCGGAGCTAAAGAGTCCAAATCGGCGACAGCTATCTAGTTTCTTTCGTACGAATATTCCAAATTTGCAGAGTCTTACAATGAACTGCTCGAATGGTCTGCAACTGGACGCATGGAAAGCCCTGGACGCATGGAAAGTTGACACTCGTTAATGTGAATGTTTTCGATAGAAAATATTTGCACCTCTTTCTCGAGGTAACGTTTCCACGTCTAGAGGATTTGACCATTCGTATAGAATATTTGGATGAAGAGATGGACTTAGGGAGAAGTAATGATTTTTTTCGAAGACACTCCTTCCTTCGAAGACTCTCTTTATTCGTGTTTATTTCGCTAACATGGATTCAAATCATTAGTCAACACTGTCCTGAGTTGACACATCTATTCTTTCTTCTGCATTTTCCGGAAGACGGATTTTTGCAGTCGCTAGTGCGACTAACTAAGCTCAAGGTAAGCAAATAACACGCAAAAAATAATATTTTAACCAATATGTTATTGTTACAGCATCTTTCCCTCATTGGGGACGTGGAGAGGAATATTTTTCGTACAGTTATGACGTCGCTAGAATCTGTTGAATTGAGGGTGCGTTCTGCTCAAGTTTTGCTCGAGAACCTTTCTGAAGTTGTGCCACGATTGAGCTGTCTCAAAATCCATGAAGGCATAAATAACGATGAACTACAGTTCATCTGCGAGAAGTTTTCATGGCTTCGACACTTAGAATTATGCTTTTGTAATCAGGTAAATTGAAACGTGGATGGTGGACAGTCATTGCCACAATTGCGCTGATTCGATCTTTTTGATCTCCTTTACCAGGTGTCCTTAGCAGCAGACGACTCTGTACGGTTCGATAAATTGGTGCACTTGCAGGAACTTACATTAGCGGGCGATATTAAAATTCGTTCCATTCATCGCAACAACGTTCGGTGCTTGGCAATTACCAAAAGTTGGGTATGTATTAGGGAGAACAACCAATGATTGTTATCGTCATATTTAATCGAATAAATTCTTTCCATTTCATTGATCGTCAACCGGTATTGTTTCAACGGTTGAAGAGAATGGACGATGATCGTCACCAGATACCGGAAAAGTTTCCTTTGCTGAAGAGATTGTTCCTCGATTACGGCATAGATTCTTTGGTTGTATGCAAACGGCTACACAAATTGATGCCCTCATGTAGAATCGACTACGATGGTGGTAGCAAACGCATCTATCCCATTGCCAGTGTGACTGCGGATTGAAAGTCGTTGGGAGTAGAAAGGAGGTGCAGCTTCGGAAGGAGATAAAATTTTAAGATAAGCCACTCATGTAATCTGTTTCAAAAGAATTTCCACAATTACACCAGTGTCTGTGAACATGATTTTATTTGTTACCCGGCGCTGTCCGGAGAGTAAGGATTTACCAAGCGATTTCACGGTTGTAATTGGTCGGTGGCTGTGGCACTGCTTGTTTCGCATCTTCTTAATGCCCCCAAATCTTCTACAATGGGGTAGGAACGGATCGTAAAAACCCTGATTAAAGTACAGTATCGCGACCAGATATCGGTTATCGATAAAAGCCTTGGCAAAATTGCCAGTAATAAAACACCAGCTCAAGCCACTGAAGTTCGTGTCCGAAAGAAGACCGTCGTTTTTTATGAAATGAGCAAACGAAATGTAAAAAACCGCAGATTGAAACTTAAAAAAATTGAAATGCTGTAGCTAGAAAGAAAAAAATACGAAAGCCAAACGCTTCCAGAACCGAGATTGGCTGCCTGAACTCTTAATGATGGCCGTTTCGTGCAGTTATTCCGGCTGGCCACCGTTTCGACCACAAAAACAATGGCCCGCTCTGTTGTAGCTTAAAGTATTAAATGGCGATGATGATGAGTGTGTGATTTGAGGCTAATTTCTACCAACCGACGTGCCGGCGAGTCAAACGACACGACACGGTTGCGTTTTGGGCCCAGAAAATAAGCGAAGGCCATACTTGCTCCCCAGAACCCGAAAGCCGATCGAATGGATTCGTTTCCTTATCCGGCAGACAGGGAGCTTAAAGTCCTAATCGCCGGCACTAATCACTTGACTCGCCAGTTTGCATGCGTGAGCATTATTTTGCACCGAGGCGATCGAGCATCCTTGGCTCCTTGGCCAAGGCCAATCTTGTGCTCTAACGGCAGCGTTTGTTTCGCCTTCGGGCCGAACGATTTGCTCGATAATAATGCCTTCCGAAACAGTTTCAGCGGCCTGGGTTCGATTTTTTTTCGGTGAAATGATACAGATTTCGAATAATGTGCCGAGCGTCTAGACAGGGTGAAGAATTTCGGTGGCCACCGCCAACACAGTGGCACTTTTTGCGGCCGGAGAGTTTCCGGTGATGCGAAGACAAATTGATTCCAAGCGATTCTCATGTTTACTATGCTTCGCAAAAATGGGGTCTTTTTATATTTTTGTTGCGTCGATGTTAATTTTCGGCTATGAAATGCATTGACAGTGTTTTAAGGACAATTCTATAGCGATGCTAACGTTGATTGCCTTCGAACAGAGATTAGTTATCACCAACACAAATACAAGTACGTTTGTGTGTTGAACTGACGCTTTTTGAAACAAAATTTTATTTGTAAAAGGCGTTTTGGTGTAACACGTGGTCTGTTAAGATGATTTCCATGGCTTAACTGGGGGGCTACATGAGGTGTTCCGTAATGATTTTGACATTAACGATTAATGCCAAACTGCTGCGCCTCTGTCAAAACGTTTACGGGTCGGCCGAGACGTAAACCCGAGCGTAATTATTTTTTTCATACGCTTTGCTTACAAACAGAGGATAATTCAAGTTCTTATTTGCTGGTATAGCAACAAAATCGGAAAAAACAGAAAAAAATATTCAGAAATCAATTAATTTCACGTCTATTTCTATTTTCTTGGACCAAAAACACGAACGTAAACACGTTTCACATTTCGTTTTAATATTTTTGCTGCCACACGAAGCGTAAATTTTACGCTAGTTTTCACGCTTCGTGTAGCCCCCTAGTTACGCTAGTTTTCACGCTTCGTGTAGCCGCCTAGTAATAAGAGTACAACCCTGGAATACGGTCAAGTAATCCTGTCTTTTTGACATTCTTTCTGACAGCGCGGATTTTAATACATTCCTTGCCTTCGGTTGATTCAGTTGTAAACAATTTTACGCAGTTAACATCGTGAAAAAAATGAATGTGAACGATCTGCCCGATGAAGTAAGTGATTTACAATGAAAAGTAAATGTAGCTAACTAACAAGTGTTTGTTTTTGCTAGATGTTATGCAGTATTTTTGATCAGCTCGATATTCAGGAACTGAAACAAGCCTCCCTCGTGTGCCGGCGTTGGTCGGAACTAACCTTCTCTGGTCGCAGGATGGATCGTGTGTACTTGGTCATTGATGATTCCGATTGTGAATGTTTGTTCAACACAAAAAGAAAGTATCGCAACGTTTTTGTTACGCTCCATTATGAGGTTGAAAGCTTAGTACGGTTACTGCACTTTCTAAAGTTTTCCGTCCGAATGTTGTTCTTCGAGTTTGTGGAAACTTGGAAGCATTTAGTATTGATTCTGCTGGAATTTCCTGCACTACAAGATTTGAGGATTGATTGCTTTTTCCGAAAATACCGCAAACAAATTGTACCTTTCCGTGTTTTTCCGGAGCTAAAGAGCTGGAATCGACGACAACGATTTAGTTTCTTCCGTACGAATATCCCAAATTTACAGTGTCTTAAAATGGAGTGCTCAACAGAGTTTGAACTGGACGCTTGGAAATACTTCAGTGGACAGTTGAAGCTCGTTCATGTGTATGGTTTGGATAGATCATATTTGCACCCCTTTCTCGAGCTAACGTTCCCACGTCTAGAGGATTTGGCCATCAAAATATTTGAATTTAGCATAAAGGTAGATATGGATTTCAGGAAAAGTAAGGATTTTTTTGGAAGACATCCCTCCATTCGAAGACTCTCTTTCGGGAATTTGTTTTCGGTAAAATGTGTTCAAATCATTAGTCATCACTGTGCTGAGCTAGCACATCTATGCCTTACTCTAGATATTGCGGACGACGGAAATTTGGAGTCGCTGGTGCAATTATCTAAGCTCAAGGTAAGCAAATAATATGTAAAAACGAATATTTTACTTAATATGTTATTTTTACAGCACCTTTCATTGGAAGGAAAAGTGGAAAGAAAAGTTCTTCGTGGACCTATGAAGTCGCTCGAATCTGTTGCATTGGATGTGCCTCATCCTCAAATTCTGCTCGATAACCTTTTCGAAGTTGTGCCACGGTTGAGCTGTTTGAAAATCACAACAACCATAAACTACGATGAACTAGAGTTCATCTGCGAGAAGTTTTCATGGCTTCGACACTTAGAATTATGCTTTTGTAATCAGGTAAATTGAAACGTGGATAGTGGACCCTCATTGCCACAAATGCGCTGATTCGTTCTTTTTGATCTCCTTTAGCAGGTAGCAGAAGATTCTGTCCGATTTGATCGATTGGAACACTTGCAGGAACTTAAATTATCTCACTATTTTGAAATTCCTTTCCTTCGTTCCTGTCATCGCAACAACGTTCGGTCCCTGACAATATACCGTTGGGTAAGTGTATGAGAGAGAGAAGGGGGAACGAGAGAGACCAACCAAGAGATGTTTAAGAGAATAAATTGTTCCTTTTGCCTTTCATCGCTGAACGCTACAGCGAGAACTATTGAAGACAAAGGAAGATGATCTTTGCTTAGTGCCCGAAAGGTTCCCCTTGCTGAAGAGGTTGATGTTCCTGAACAATGACAACTCGATGTCTTTGGCTGCTGTCGAACGGCTACATAAATTGATGCCCTCATGTAGAATCGACTACGGCGACCATCACTTCTATCCCATTGCCAGTGTGACTGCGGATTGAAAGTCGTTGGGAGTAGAAAGGAGGTGCAGCTTCGGAAGGAGATAAAATTTTAAGATAAGCCACTCATGTAATCTGTTTCAATCGAATTTCCACAATTACACCAGTGTCTGTGAACATGATTTTATTTGTTACCCAGCGCTGTCCGGAGAGTAAGGATTTATCAAGCGATTTCACGGTTGTAATTGGTCGGTGGCTGTGGCACTGCTTACTTTTTAATTCCACCCATCCCGCAGGGATTTAAACCTTAAACATTGTTAGCAGATGGCCTTAGATCAACGACGTATTTGTGGCCGGCCAAGATCGCTCGCCTGTTGCAGTGGCCGAACTAGTAAGTAGTGATGTGTCCGTTTTATTTATACGAAATTAAAAGTGAGTTATTTAAAGGCCTTAAGCACTCCAGAGTGGCAAAAAAAGTGCGTTTCTTGCCATCCTTCGAGAACCATCGGCACACTCTTCAAGAAAGACCATCGGCCCTTATGGTCATAAGCTCCTGTGGAGAGTTGGTCACTCCACCGTTAATGGCTAATTGTTCCTCTGAAGATCGCAGGGGGTTTATAGTTTCGTTCCATGACGCCGGGGTTTACGCTGTTCCGCGCTGCCACCCCACCGGTCAGGCTGCTTCCTGTGGGATGTGACTGCACCATAATAGTGTGTTCCGCCTTTATTAGGAGTGACGTTTCGCTAAGCCCGGGACGAGGAGCTCACGCGACAGTCATCTGCCACGTCGCGTGGCTCATGATTAACTTAATACAAATAAACGGATTATGATTTTATGCGCCTCCGGACTCATCGGAGGCGCGTTGATGATAATTGCAAGTGATTCGTTTTTCTTATCCGTTCTCTTCCTAGTGGCCACCACCGCCGCCCGGGGGCCAGTCGTAATCCTGCGCCGATCCTGGGCGAGTGTCCTTAAAAAAGCGAAACGACACGATCGTAAAACCATCATCAACTGATGTCGTCGGCGCTCCCTCGTAATGATGGGCAACAAAACGTGGCCGCGGCCCCGAAATACAGTAACATGCCCGTCCGGTTATGAATGGTGGACATTAGCCATTATTATTATGGCCATCGGGGCGAGTGGGGTAACTTCCGGTCGTTCGACTCGCGGTAATGGCCACCCGGACTCTCGATGGCTGATGGAAGAAAGTCGCCGCACGCGCGTCCCGCTCCATAAAAGTGTCATCTTCGTATGGCGGTATGGCGTCAGCTTCTTCAAGTTGGGATGCCCTCGAAGGATTGTAGCGACTTGCGACGCCACCCGGACTACCCCTTTTCGGACATTCCGGGAGCCGAGAATTTGACTGGTGGATGTCGTAAAACTTTTTAGCTGACTTTTGCTACACTGTAGCCGGTCACAAAAGTTCCCTCACGGAGGCACATTTGGGACTCCGGAAGGGCTCGCCACAGATGCTGTCCGCCTCGATAGTGATCGAGATCGGCTGTTTGACTTTCACATCAATGTTCAATATTCGCGCTCCGTTTGCCATCTCGATGTGTTTTGTGCCGCGGTGCTTGGTGCTTTTATGGCGGCCGACAGAATATGGTCCGCACGGTGGCGCCCATCTGCTCCAGCGAGAGTGTAATTAATAAGTGAACCGATTTTATAGTGCGCCATCGACTGGCAAACTCAACCGAAGTGGCTCACAGTTTATGGTGGACACTAAAACTGTTCGGCCCACTCGAGTTATGGACCTACTGATGGGGTCGTGTTGACAAAATAGTGAAATTCAATTACGAGACCGGATATCTGGGTCACTAAATTTGATGAGCTAAGGAGGCAAACTTTAACTGTTGACACTGGTATACGTGCCAGGGACCAAGGAAAATGAAAAGTCCACCAAGTTTCGGTGCCACTCAGGAGTGGTTTTTCGTTTATTGACTTCACAAAATTATTAACATACTCTCGTCGGTGCATTAAAACCACACCGCTCATCAACGGTGAGCCGTGAGGACCGTGAGCCACGGCTTGCGCCACCGACGGTATTTAATCATTTCCAAAATGGTTCGCGACCTGCAACGTCGCGAGCTGGAGGTGGCCGTTAAAACTTTTCTCATCAAATTACGCATCTCGGTGGGTTTTTCTGGAGCTTTTGAAGATGGATACGCTTTCCTGGGGACCCCATTTTCCGCCAGCGGCCATTCCTGGTACGAAACAGGAGACGTTGCAGCTCTACTTCTACGGGCGTGCTAATCAATGGCGTGGTATCTGGCACGAAGATGGGTTCCACAAAACGAAGGCAGTCTTTCACCCGGGGTGTGTCTGCACTGAAGTGTCATAAATTTTTCTCCTCGACCTTAACGACCCTGGCACCCTGGTCTATCGAACAGAAACCGATTCCGATGACGTATTAAGACCGAGTGAAAAGCCTCCGAACTCTTCCGCGTCATCCTGGGGCACCATCCTTCGGGCGGGATGTTATGGCGGAGTCCTGCGTGGCTGAGTTTCATCCGGTCGTCCCAGTATTTATGGCAATTCTTTTGGACCATAAACTTTCTAAAGAAACACATTGTGCCCACCGTGTGGGCAGGGGACTTTATCGCTGTAGGTAAATCGGTGCCCCACAATCGATCCGGTCGATTTTTGTGGCTGACCTACTACCACTCCGCCCGGGCCCAAAGTGCGTGTCCGGAAGTGCTTCGGGAGGTGAGAATTCGCCCCGGGATTTTCGGCAGAGGTTCACCAGTATGGTTATGGGACGGCCATAAAGCGATTGCAGGTGGCGACATCGAGTGAGGTGCAGATTATCGGCACTCGTTCGACGACTTCATCATCGGGCGGACCACCACGGCCTCCGTCAAAATTGGGACCGAAAAAGTTTACCGTAACCTCTCCGTCACCGGGAATGTCACCCTTCGTGACGGGTTTATTTAGCGTCACGTTTGAGCTGCTCCAAGTTTTGAGTCCTTCCTGCGGCCGGCTTGTACGCCTGTTCTTGGTTGCCGGTTTTTTTTTGCTTCCTTCAAGACTTCGTAGTTCGTGTCGGCGGCCGACGCAATTTTGAAATCCGCTTAAAAAGCGCCTAAGTTGGGCGGACAGAGTTTTGCACAACTGAGCTGTGGCCATACAGATGTGACCCGGAGGAGTTGTGGTTGCCGAAAGTTGCTGACAGCCACCGTTTGGTGTCGTGGCAGAACCTGGCTCGCCGCCGCCTGAACAGACCATTTTGTTTTCGTCGAGGAACCTCTTTAGAGTAAGCTGACAGATTTCTTTTATTAACTTTTAATCTTTCGTTCCCGGGGCTCTATCGGAGTAGCGGATTTGCAGTGAAAAATGCACTTTTTTCTCTTTTCTTCCCGACACTACGGTGCAACCGCACCTTCGGTGCGCTCAGTCATCGGTGCCTGGTCGAGCTCGAGGTAATCCGATTAGCGCGGTTAGCGGACACGAAATGAGCGTACAAATTGTGGTGGCTGTCGGCGAAGCGAATGAATCACCGTCACGACGGGCCAATTCCTGGTTGCGAACGGACGATGAAGACGTTCTCCTGGCCGCCCCAGCACCCCAGTTTAATGACCGATAAAGTAGGTGAGTAATAAGCATTTTATTGTCGAGGTTTGATTTCGTTAGAAAATGATTATCCCATTCAATGCTGACGATAAGGATTGTCCATTGACCAATTATCAGTGTCCAATGGATGAATTCACGGGAACTCCAAAAGGAAGCTATTCAACTGATAGTCTGTTATCATGAACTTCCGCTTCGTTGTTTCCTATTGCCTTTCTTTCATTTAATCCCAAACTATCTATTACTCATGCTGGCTGCGTGACCGTTAGCTTCAAGACATGATAGAAACTGACTGAAATCCGGCGTTGAAATCGTACCTTGTTTCGTGGCACTAGAAATCGCACCCGCCGTTTGTGCGGATTTTTGGTTATAGTTTTCCACATTCGTTACATGCGTCCGGTTATGGAGGTTGATGCTAATTAATTACACCTTCCGGTTGGCGCGTAGCGGGCCCAAAGCGGCCTAACCTCGGCTTCATTCCGAGGCGCTCCCGGCTCATCTGTCGCTCAGATAGGCACAGGCCAGGACCTGCGGAACGAGACCGACTGACCGACCGGCGTCGTCGCGTGCGTAATTCAATGCTGCGACATTAAGTAGCACCGATTTATGATCGGCCATTTGTTATCTCGGTCACATTTCAAACAATTTTGCTCGCGCCGTCCCCCACGCCCTGGCGGTTGGGAGTGTGAAAAATGGAAAACCTGGCCAGTGCCTTCGCGGGGCCCGGGCACCGCGGGTGGCTTAAGGCTTAAAAGGCGCGCTCTGCTCTCTACATCGGGCACCCGGTATGGGCCAGGAAACGCAGACCGCTCGCCAGCCGTTACAGGGCCGGTCTTCCGTGGACGGGATCAGCTTCCGGTTCGTGTTGCACTGATTTAGTGTTCCGGGTAGCATAGCGGAAATGGAATAGGGTGCGAACGGCATCGGGGTGCCATCGAGTGATTTGTTTGCCAAAGGCTACCCCCGATCGTGTTGTCATTTCCGGGATACGGCGTAGTGGTCTCCCTCCTGGGCGGCCGTCACTTTCAAACTGTCCGAGGTTCGCGAAACGGTTCGGCCGTAAAGGTGTAACAGCATGGGCGCTGGGACTCGCTGGTGGGGTCCCTTTTATGCATAGCTAATGGAGCGATATGCGAGCGGCCAGAACCCCAGCTGAATATTTGGAACTGGAACTACATGGGGTTGGGTTTATAGGGTTTTGATTTAACTATTCCAACAGTTTCACCACAACCGGAGAACCTTAAAGGTTATATATTCTAATGAAGGCTAATATTCCGTTCCTGTTTTGCCATATTATTTGTTTTTTAAACTGTTCTCTACCTCGTTCATTATGGTACGGAAATAATAACCTCCGGCACCTTCACGGTCAGTGTACCGGTGAATTTAGTTGTTCAAAGACTTTCCATTTTTTTGGCCGTTCAAATTACTCAAGTGGAAAATTAAGTAGCACATGGTCCATCTACATTTAAATATTCCACTGCGTAATTGGCTGCGTTGGCCATACGCCGTCGGACGCCGGACTATCGTTTGATCTCCATCAACGACACGAGACAGGTTCATGGCGTTTCCCGCCGAAAACGCATTGCGATTACTTTCTTGAGCAGGGGTCCTTCGTTAGGATGTCGCTTTGGGTCGCTATCGACCCAAGATCATGGCCACGCGAGCTCGTGGTAATTAATCCTTCCATCAAATCCACGACAGTCGGGTGCAGTTGAAAGAAAAATAAGGTGTTTGCGTGACGACGCAGCGGTTCACGCTCTAAGACAGAGCGAACACGAATAATTCTTTGGGAGGGTTCCCTCGAGTGTTTTGAAACCAATTTTCTTTGACGCTACCGCTGGGTGCCCCGCATGTAATTGTGTGACTGATTAGGTTCCCGGGAAAGACGGACTCTAGTTCGTTCGTGACTGGCAATAGAGTTGTTGGATAATTTTTACATATTCTTTTCCGGGTCACTACACCGTGAAAGGTGCTACAATTTGAACGCTGAACGCTGAGCGGAAGAGCGGAACTCCTACTTCGCACAGATCAGGTATGACACTCATAGGAAGCCTCCGGTCAGTCCTTCGTTAGCAAAGCAGCTCAAACAGTACTCTCGCTCTCCAGACAAGCCACACCTGATAAGCGGCTATCTCCAGTGTTGACGATGTCAGTTCCGGCGATAACATTGTCGAACGGGTTTATCTTTATGTGAAAGGGTTGACTCACAACGTTCGACACGGTGCCCGTAGGCCACAACGATTTATTGTTCACTGGTTCCTGGATTTTGTGGTGATGATCGAACAACGGAGCATCGGAAAACAGCGGGCTTCACTTGACGTCACAAACTTAGCCTAATTACACGTATCACAGACAGAGAGAGACACACACAGCGGTTCTTTCGGGCCGGGGATGTAGTCTGAGTGGGGTGCATCAGTATATCCACTGGGAATCCTTGTCATCTCTCCAGCTTTCGGGCATCAGTGACCTCAGCAGGACACTGCTCGGTGTGGCCGCTCTCGTATCCGAGTCCGAGTCCGAGTCGCGGTTGTGGAACACACCGAAGTAAACGCCCAGACCGACGGCCAAGCAGATGATGAGGGCAATACCGACGGTACAGCAGATCGTCTGCAGTGCGCAGGTACAGCAGCTAAAGAAGAAAACCAGTAAGCGTGTGAGACCTCTGGTGGAGAACTTCGGAAGCAGAGTTCGATCGTTAAGCCGATCTAGTAGACGCTAACCAGCAAGCTATCCGCTTGGTGCAGTTACAGCAGCACTGGAATATACCACACATTTTCACCTCGTGTCTCTGATCGGACTGAAGTTGGACAACGGGTACCAGTGCCAGGAATTTGGGCTAGCTACCTCAACGTCCAGCCGAAACAGAGTGAGTGGTGGACGCAAAAATCAATTATTTATCTGGCGATTTCGACACGAAGCTCGCCCGCGTTATCGAGAGCGTCGTGCTGATATGTGGTTCCGTGTGGTTCCCGGGTACCGAATACATAGTAACACCGTGGGATCACTCGCTGTGGCACCCGTCCGGAACTGAGGCACAGATTACCTGAGTTCCGGACACTGATAACGGGTTTGCTATTTACAACTCGCCGACGGAAAAGGTGTGGCAGGTTGGTAGTAAGTCTGGGCCCCTCCCCCAGGAAGGTTTCGACACTTTCGACGGGGATTCCGATGACTAAACCGATGGGGCCTATTGTTCTGGATAAGACAGGGGGGCTTTATGGGACTTACAAGCAGAACGGTTTTACAACGGTTTTCATGAACAACCAGATTGTTTCGAAAAGGCAACACATTTTGGAGGAAGTATTCCGATAACACTTGTACGCTTAGTCTGACTTCGGAATGGGTTTCAATCTACTGCAAAGTCTACTTCGATCATTGGGCGTTCCACGTAGCTTACTCACCAACACGCAATCGTTGCCGCGCAATCACAACAGCATGCAAGTATAGAGCACATGTTTTCGGTGCACGATCCACTAGGTAGGCTGTGAGCTCAGGTCGGAAGTTACGCAATTATTGCCCGTGTTCAGCGTTGGATCCGGATAACTATCGGTGCTAGGGCTTACGCTGTCCGGTGCTGTCCTCGGTTCTAGTGACACTGTGCGACTGAAAACGAGCTCTTTTAGCAACTCCCGGCTAGCCGCAGCACTAAAACCAATTTTATGTCGTTCCAGGGACAGAATGGAGAGTGTTGAAAATCTACCGCCACCACTGTGTCATCGGACTTATCTGGAGTGTGTGCCGGAGCACTGCTGCCTATCGAACGCCTATCGGCAAACAAATAGCGCCCTCCACCCCATTTAGCGAAGGTGAGTGATAAGCCCTTCATAGATTTCACACTATCCGTCTCGCTTGTTCCCCACACGACTGTGACATCAAATCCGGCTGACAGCTCTCGGACTAACTTTCGCTCCAGGATCGGTGACGCATGAAAGTTCAGGTTTGTGTGAGGTAATCAGTGCCGTGGGACAAGTTTTTGATAAGAACACCAAAATCAATCGATCTTCGTTTTAGGCCCAACCCCTTGTGAGGTTCATGTCCGGAGCGTCGGAGAAATGCAGGGGCTTCGTTGGGGTCATAATTGACACGAAGCTCACCCGGACTGCCCGGAAGGGCAATAAATTATTGAGAGCCCGACCGACAGTTGCAGGGCAATCCGGGCTAACCGCAAACTTCGCGCTTCGCCCTGGACCAACGGTGCAATATAAATTGCAGCACAATTTCCACAATTTGCCAGCAACCCGCTGAACTTTCGGTCCCGGTGTCTACCGTAGGGTTGGGTGTAACACCACATCAGACACACGCATCACACATATACGCGGTCGGTCGGAGATCAGCGGGCCGATAAAAGGGTTCCGCCACCAGGCCCGGACCGGGCCTGACCCCGTTGGCCGTTTTTTTGCTCCGCTGTCACACGATCTCTCCCCCCCATCTCGATACACCATCGTGACTTCCTCTTAGGTCAGCCTATGGCCGGATGGGGGGGCACTGGAGCATCGCCCGGAGGGGCCGACTATTCACACTGAGGGCTGCCGCCTCATCTTCTTAACGAGATCGCACCGTGCATCTCTCTCTCTCTCTCTCTCTCTGGTTCCGACGATTGTTCACGGGGTGCCTCGCCCGAATCCAACATCAATTCATTATGGCGGTAAATTACATTGATTAGCGTTGAATTGATTTGGGTTGATTTATTGGCGCAAATTACCAGGACGAGAGCGCGCGCGCATTCCGGCCCGACCGCGGGACGGATTGACCGGGCGCGTTGTAAGAGCTTAAAATAAAAGCACCGCCCTTGTGTGTAACACGTGTCTGGCATGGCAGCTTTGCAGCTCGTTCTAGCGCGGCCGTCCACTTTGGCCCCATTTTTTTCCCCTCAGAGGGGCGCGAAAATGATACCTCGATTTCGACACTTTTTATTGGCAAATGGGGCCCGGAAGGTCCGGGAAAGCTCCGGAAACGCACCACACGGTTGGAGATGATAATTCGAGGGCTCATCAATCAAATGGTGAGCTGTCCATTTATTTACGAGCATGTGTTCATGTTCAACTTGCGCTTGTGACTTGCGGTGTGACTTTAAAGTGCTCGCTGCTCACGACTCACGCTTTCTTTTACACTGTATTTAACTACTTCATTTTACAGCTTGTTCAGCAGTTTGAAAGTTCGCTCAGGGTTAGCGTAACAAATTTAGATTAATGATCCACACTCACCCTCGAGGTGAGGTCTGTTTTTAGGTCTTGGACAGAACATTTCGAACAATTTCGTGTAAGAGATTCTCCTCTTCCCAACCATTATTCGAATGTCGAAAAGGACCATCGGGCGCTGTCGATGACTTGCAGTTGATATTCGGAAGTCGTTTTATCGTTTTATGTTTGCCACAGTTTTAAGTTAGAATTAGTCATACGACCTCGGTCCCTCGGCTATGCAGCGTTTCTGAGTCATCCCTCCCACGGAATGCGGAACGATGCGGATAGGGTTTGTAACGGATCGAAGGGAGAAGCCGCGAGTCTTTCCCCATCTTGCGAAATTGCAACACTTGACAAATCGGGGTGGGTGAGGGTCGAATGGCGGGCGGGACGGTCACCCTTTTCCCAGAGATAATCTCTGGTTCCGCCTGCAGAATTCCGCCCACATTTTCCGCTCATCAATATTCGAACGAGGGCGTTTTTCCCCCAAGTTTCGGGCCAGATTCGAGGGAAACCCTTCATCGGCATCAGCAGCAGTGCCAATAAATATTCATTATTTATACTCTCTCTCTACGTTTCTTTCGCTCTTTTTACAGCGCATTCCCGGGAACAGCTTGTACAATCACGTTTTACAACTCTTTCCGATGTCAAGCGGCGGAAAGGATACGTTGCGCTACGAAAGGGCCTGTCGGGGTATAGAGTGTTCCGACTGAACTCGCTACCCAACGGACCGTGATTTAAAATTCCGATTGGTCTGCAGGACGAGTTCATTGCAGGCACAGACAGACAGAGAGAGAGAGAGAGAGAGGGAGAGAGAGAGAGAGAGTATGCCACTAGCGGAGAGGGTCCAGAAATGAAAGCAATCCTTCGGCCGGGGACCTCTGATCTCGTTTGCTGACCGATCCGATGTGATGTGTCGAAGCAGACTGCACGTCGTCTAGCACATCACGAAACGGTTCCGTTTGGATCCTGTTTGGCCACAGTCGGTATAAGGGAATTGTGTAAATTGTTGTCCTCTGCAATGCCACAGGCAGGCACTGGCACTGACGCTGGCTGGTATGTGGTGCTTCGGTAAATAAATTATTTATAAGATTAGTGTTTTAAAACTCGACCAACCTAGGCGTCGTGGTCGCTGGTGGGCCAGTGTCGCTTTTACGTCCTTTTTCTGTGTCCTCACAGCGGGAAAGGTAGTAAAAGGGATTGATTTTAGCATTTAATTAATTATTTAATTGCTCACCGAGCGAGCTGACACGAGCGACCGGATGGAATATCCTTCTGGATCCCCGTTTCAGTGTCCCGTCGTGTGGCAAGGTAATTAGCTAAAGTACGCCTTAGTTTACTGCGGAACGTTGTGCGGTTTTCTTATCGCCTTGCACCGAAGACAGCCTGCTGTCGATGGTAATGATCTGATTTTACTTTCAGAATGCGACGCCCCGAGTGATGGACTCTAGAATGAACTACCGACACTTTTTCTCGTCCACGGGATCCGTCTACTCCGTAACGTAATGCAATTAACTTGGTCACACCATATGGGGGATGCGCCGAGTTCGGAATCACTTTGGTGGTGATAGTTTGCTTCCAATTTATATGCAAACCACGCTGCAAAATGGGGATACTTTTTGCACCGAGCGGATAAACATCGATCCGGCCGGAGCTAGGGAGCTACTGAATTAGTGTATTGCCCCGTTAGTGGCGCCCTTCGCTCGCGCCATACATAAATCAGCAATGAGCATCAGGCAAATGAAAATTTAATTTACCTCATTTTCCCTTTTTTGGGCGCCGTCTGTTGAATGCCCGGCAGAGTTCGCCCGCTTGGGTTGGCCATTTTAACAGCATATTTACACCAAAAGCGCGACACACAATGGTCACAACACCCGGGCCCGAGCACTGGCACAGAGCACAGGAAGGGCGCATCGAAAGGGCGCTCTTTCGGTGGCGCGGCCAGGAGTCGATCCTTCGCAAATTAGAAAGCGGGCAAAAAACCGATACTCACCACCGGAGCATATTTAACCCGCGTGCCCGTGTGTGCCGTGCAGTGTCCGCAATGCAGGGGCGGAACGAGGACATACCCAGACCGAGGCAGTTCCATTGAACGGAACGTGTAATTAAAATTATTAGATTTTGCATAATGGTAGTTAATTAGTGATAATAATTATTTTGCATAAATTTCATCAAAGAGACACCGAGGTAAAATAGGACAATCCGGATCGTGCACCAGACAGTGAGAGAGACAGAGAGCGTGCGAGGACGAGCGCCCATGAATGGGTGAATTTCCCGGTGAATGAAATGCATTTCCACCACAAAGTGGACCTCGCCGTTTGGCCTTTCCTTTTCTGGCCCACTGCAGACATTCGGACACGGCTCGGGTCTGGTCCTCCCGGGAGCTTCCGCATTCCGGACCGCGAACTGTGGATCCTTTTGCTCCGTGTCCGGATGCCGGAACCGGATACGGATCCGGTGTTAGGTGTTGGGCCGGGCGAAGCACTTACTGCGCGTAGTGTGAACGTTCGCACGTGATGAAATTGATACTGGAGTTATAATTACTTCGATAATTACAGCCAGCCCCCAGCCAGCCCGGCGTTTGAAGGCTTCCCGACCACCCCAAACCGGGAACCGGGGTTTTCGGTGGCGGACCGGGTGAGAAATGTTTCGATTAAATGCAGTTTAATTATGCATCTCGCTGCGCGTCACGCAGCACCGCACCAGCACGGAGCCGCGAAAGCCGCGTGTCAATATTTTAGGTGAAATGTGCCTTCGCCGTCTGTTCCCGGTAATGAGCATCAGGCACTTTTCGTACGCCAGAGTGCTCCTGACAGAGTTTCGCTAGGGACGGAGCAAATTACATAAACTCCACCGAAAGCTACTCTCTCTCTATATGGAGTTTGCACAAACTTTCTCCATCGTTGCTTTCAGCGGAAAAGAGAGATTAAAGATGGACGTCAGAAACGCCGGGGCCCAAATTCCTTGATGACGTTCGGATGAGAAAATTCTTCTCTCGACGCGGGTGAAAAATCGGGGAAAAGTATTTTAATCAAATTTTCTCTTATTTGCTCCACGACGGGACGCAGCTTCATGACGTTAGTTGTTGAAGGGGGGACCAGAAACATTAAACTGTGGAAAGGATTAAGAATGAAGGCCGAACCGGTTGTTGTTCCCGGCGTATCCCTTTGATCTGTATCGATTGCTGGCTCACTCTACTGAAAGCCATTCTTCAACCTTTCGGAGCGCGAATTTCGAGGAATTCTCTAATACGAGAGATCAATCCACGGTGTGCCGGTAATGTAACATTTTCCTATTTATTATCTACCAATGAAGTGCTGGCGCCCCCAGTCGGGTCGATTGCGTCCGATGTATCGCATAATTATGTAAATTTAAATTGGATGCCCAACCTATCTCGACGGCCGCCGGCTATCGCCAGCCGTCGGCAGGAAGCGTTATGGTGAAAGATTATTGAGTGCAAATTGAGTTTCATTTCGTTTTTTTTTCGATAAAGCTGGGAAATGAACCCGTCCAGCCGTGTGTTCCGGGTATCAATAAACGATGAGCTGCATCTCATCCTGGGAGGTGCCGAAAAATTGCATTTACTATCCACTCTTTTTCTTCACCGAATTCCGAACAAAAAGAGGAGCATAAAGATAAGAAAGAGAGCGCCACGTAAGGCCATTCAAGCGACACGGGAACCACGTATCCTTCCGTAACGAAGTTTACGTTGCTGCAATAGCACCGGAACAGGACACTTATGAAAGCGCCGAGAACCATTTTCGTTGGCCCATCTCTCGCTGTCTCTCTTTCTCTCAAATGGTGTAACCGAAAAGGGATAACATACGTACAACATTCTAGAGGACCGTAAAGCACGCCGGGGCCGTAAAGAAAAGGATCGTTATCGTCGTGTCGTCCTGTCGTGGTGTTTCGTGCATAATGTTGCGCCAAACGCGTCCATCGTGAAGGCCAACTCTGTGCGCGCCCGGAGGGGCCAGTTGTTGACATTCATAAAGTGAGTGACTTCCTAGTCGGTTGCTCCAGATTTGCAGTTCAGGCCGGGCCCGGCCATGCGATGATCTCTGTTTGCCCAGCATCCCGCCGACCCACCGACCAACTGCTTGGGAGTGTGTTTTATGGACGGATGTGTGCTGTGTGAAAGGCGATGGAAATAATGGCTTTCCGACAGCCTGGGACAGCCCCGGGCCGAGCGGGCCAGGCCGGAAGTATCATCGGTCCCCCGAGGTCCACCCAAGGAGGTTACACTTGGAACGATCCTTGCGGGTGCCCGCTTTCGAGACGATGCCGGTCCTGCTGGTCAGGATCGTAAGAAAGTCATTTGGGTAAAAGAAATCAGCCACCATCCCCGGGACATGCGGACAACGGAATTCGGACAAATATTGGACTTGTAACTTCACTTTTCAACTCGAAGGTTCGGGTAATCATTCCGATGCCTCTTCGAGGGCTGCAACATTATTGCCGGCGCTTCAAAGGCGGGGCAGTAAAATGTGACCGATTCCGGCTGAAGCGTGAAGTTGGCCTTTCGGGTGCCACGCCATAAATACCCGCCGTTCTTTGCGTGCGCTGCGAATTATGGTTCCGATCCGAGGGTTTATGTTTCTGTTTACGATGCTGTTGATTAATTTGTAGCACCCGCGAAAACGAAGTCCGCGTCCCCAAAAACCGAACACTGCCAACATAATTGCTCGCCTCGCGGCTCAGCATTTATGAACCCCCGGAACCGGGTAATTAATTGCTGAATCGGTTTCGGTGCCCGAGGTCGATTGGTTGTCGCTAGGAAGTTTGGCCTCGAATGAGCCTTTTATGCTGCTTGCTGCTACAAGCAATTTTTGGGGTTTATCGTTGGCCGTGATCGAATAAATACGCTCTGCAACAAACAAGCTTTGATTTGCGGCCAAGCTCCGCAGTTCTGAGGTCTGTTTTGGCAAACGGAGCTATTATTTGTATGTGTTCGAATGAGAGATAATTAGTAATAAATCGTAACTTTTATTACGAATTGGTACCAAAACGGTAATTAATCGTACGTGGTGGCCAAGAGGACCACAATATAATTTCTGGTTTGATTGTCCCACAAGTTTGCTAACTGAAGCTTCATTTCTAAAGAAATGTAATGGCATGGAGCGTACCATTAATAATGGCACCTCAAAAATGGCACCTCTTCAGCCTTTAATAGTCAGCCCAAGAGTTGCCAACAAAGCGGAACACGAGCACCTCTCCATTGTGTGCAAAAGGAAGATCGAGCTCACAGAAAACATTATCGTGCACAAGTGTCACAGCTTTCACAATGCTATGAAAATGGCCCCGCCACGGAGGAAATTTGACTCCCGCGCCCGGCACACGGGCCGGCCGAGAAAATGCGCAAGAAATCGTAAACAAAATTCAGCCAAAGCGACACATCCTTCCAACGTGACGTTCCTTCCCGAGCGCACGGAGTGTCAGAAAGTTGTTCCCGAGTTGCGTCGTGCACCTTCGGGCACGTCCCGTCCGTGCAACCCGTTATCGCCGTTGAAAAGGGATAACTCCATTAAAGTATTATTTTTCATAGTGCAGCACCGTCCTCGTCCTCGTCCTCGTCGTCCGCAGCCGGCACACCGGGACTGTTTTTGCTACGTAACTTCCGTGGAACACATTACGCTCGGAGCACGGAATGCAAAGGATATTGCACCGGGCCCCCCCGGGACCCCAGTAGCGCCAGGAGTTCCAGTTGGAGAAAGGGAAAAAAAACTAAACAGAAACAGCACTTTGGCACCATCCTTTCATTTTCACGATAACGACACTTACACAACACACACCGGAGCTCCGGGTTTTGGGGGGAGCGAGTGTGATGATTCTGGCACCGATTATTACGGCCAGCCAGAGAGAGAGAGGAACCGGCACACCTACAGTCAGGTGCGAAATGTCCCAATATTGAGAGGAATACGGTTCAAATGCAGAAAGAAAGTTAAAAGTTTCGATAACAAATTTAAATAGAAAGAAATATAAAGAAGCTGCAAATTTTATTACAAGACATTGGTTCAGACCTAGCAGTGAACTTTCGAACACGTGTCCCACACTGTGTCAGGTTCCGGTTTTTGATAACGGCCACCACCAACCACCGTACCGTGCCTCCTCCTGGCCATCGTCAGGCACCGCGGGCGATGTCATTCCCGCCCCACCACCCTCTCGGAGTCTCGGTGTAAAACGATAATTTTGGCTCCTTCAACAAACGGTGCCAATCCGAACGTTGGCCAAGAAATGTCCGGAAGTACTTGCTGCCGTTGCCCGGGCGAGGAAGGACCTACCAAATGCGATACGATTACTCACATTAAGGCAGACAAGAGTCATATCCTTTACCAAACACTTCCTGCTTCGCGTCCGGACCACCCCGGGTCGTCGTCGTCGTCGGTTGGCTACTTCAAAAAAGGTTTGCTCGCTCGCTCCGGATTCCCGGATTCCGCCGGTCTATGTGTGGTTTCGGGTGTGGACCGGTTCACCGGAAAGACGATGCGCTTTCGAGCACCAGCGTCGGGGTATCATTTCCTGAGATGCCGGAACGGTGGTACGAGGTTCAGTTCGAGAAGCCCCCGGGCCACAACACGGTTCCTCCGCTGGTTGATTTATCTGTTTTATTTAAACCGTACAACTTTTATATAACGGATTCATTCACTCAAGTGGAACTGGTCCCTTGACGTCGTGGCCCTGGGTAATCGATTGGGTAGGGCGCCGGATGGCGGATGTGAGGTTACGTGGCACACCGTGGTTCGTTTCGCAACCGAATTACGTGGCGTGTTGTTGTGGTGGCACCGTGTCGTAAGGGGCACACTATTTGCCCGCGTGGCAGGCAAATTAGCGGTCGCCGGGAAACTATGTTCGGTTCGGTCCGGAAGAGACGTGGGAACTGTAACTGCGGGTTTGCCAGCGCGAAATTGCGTTCCTGTTCCGCCGCGTGCCGTGAATTGAAACGTCAAAAAGCTGCGCCAACGGACGGTCTGTTTCCGGAAACTTTTCAGATAAGAAGCTTCAGGTCCCTTCTCGGGCTTGACACATTGTAATAGGAAAGTTTGCAAGCGAACTGTAACAATTAATTTGTTACATTTTAAATGGAAGATGTTTGACATTCAAGAAGATTGAAACCGGTGAATCCCTCTCGAGGAAGAACCTATCCCTCCGACAGACCAATCCTCTGTTCCGTTAGTGAAGGTTGAAAAATAAAGTATGCAGAGCGAAAACATGGCAAATTAAAACGGAAACTCGATTGGGAGATCGGGAGAAAAGGGGGCAAAAAAAGAGCGGACACGATGATGAGGCACATGTGGTCGGCCACTGGTCGGATGCTCGCGCGCGAAACGGAGAGAAAACCCCTTAACTTTAATGAAAACAACATAAAGAGGTGGTGAAAATGATGGTGAAAATGAATAGAGGATAACAGCAGCGAGCAGCCTGCAGACTGCCAAGGAACCCCGGGGATTTTCCACGTCAGCCCCGTTTTTCCGTGCTGAACCGGGCATCGTCGGCGCTCTGCGCGGGCCCCGGGACCCGGGACGTCGACGTTGGCTTTTCATCTGATATTAGCCATCCCTTCATCTTGTGCGAATTGCGGAGAGCATAAAAATCCGCCACCGTAGAGAGCCAACGCGATAAGTGTCCGGGTCCCGAAAGAGTTAGGATGGAAGTCCCTCCCGGGCAGCTTGGCTGTCACCGGGGGCGAAGAAATTAAACCGAAACCGGAGCCAGAGTGTGAGGTACGTTTCATTACTAGCCTTCAGCCCTGGACGCAGCCACACCTGGCCACACGTTAATCCTTTGCGGAGATCCCATTTCAGGGCGATCCCCGATGAAAATGAAGTGCAAAAGACAGAGCACTCTCGAATTGTGGATTTTCCTGTTGCAACCCGGTTAGCCCGGTTTTCCCGAGAGCTAGTTTGACGCTTGGCTTTTATTCCCCCAGTTCCCGGGCCGGGAAATGCGATGAAGGTTTTGATTTTCAATCAACGGTGGATGCCGAAAGTGCGACATAAAATTCCTTTCTTTCCCGTTCGAGTGTGGAACTTCGGCGGGGGGCGATCCCGATTTAATCCATTCGTTCCGAATCGGGGCGTTTCCCGAAAGTGGGTCGTAAAGTAGTGAAGTTCACAAAAGCGTTCAGGTCGATTACTGTTGCCCATTCCGGGGGCCACCCGGGGGTTTTTGGGGTGCGTGCGCTGAGGGATGCCCATGCGTGGAGCATTTATTTAGGAGCCAGCAACGATCTGGCAGGTGAAGAGTACTAACAGAAGTTTCCACGTCGGGAGCGGGACTTCACCATCCAAAGTGCTGCTTGATTGCAGCATAATCGTCCATTTAATGCCCGGGAAAAGAAAGAGGCCAGGGGAGACAGGTGAGCTATAATTTTCACTATAATTTAATTAAACTCCCGAGAACTATAAAAAGGATAGCACCGCACTCGGGTGGTGGTGGGACGATGGCGGGGACCATGGGAACTTGTCTTGGCACGGTTGTCTCGGAACGCCGGTTATGTTTTAAGGTAAAACCGGTCCTCGGAACGATTAGCGGCGACGGCATTCCGTCGATTATTAGCTTGGCTTGGCTCGCTGCCGCAGTTTTCGCTTTCCGTTTTGCCGTTTTTCTAATGCTTTTTAAATAACATACACAATCCGTTCCGTCGATCGTGCAATTATCTGTCATTTTTCCTCGTGCGCTTCTATTTTTGGCGGCGATCATAATTTGTTTCCATTTTTATCTCCACTCCGTGCGTCGTTTGGCAGCCGATCGGGCCAATCGGTGTGGTCAATGAATTATTTTTATGACCGTAATATATTATTTCCCAGCACACGCAGACACTCGCGTTTCGGTTCGGTTAATTCTCTAACCCAAGAGAACGCTGGAGTCTGGGGCGCCCTTTTTGCAGCATAATTTGATAGATCCCTTAAGTTATGCACGCAACACAATATGCAAACGCTGTTCGGGCTGCGATTTCGGTTCTGAAGGAACTCGGATAGCTCGGAGCAAAAAAGGAGCTTACAAAGCGGACCATGAAATTGTGCCTAATTATAGCCAGCGTGCGTCCCATCGTCGTCCTGGCCACATAATAAATAGTCGTTTCAAGATGCCGGTTTTTTTTTCGATTCGCGACACGGAACCGAAATCGACGTCCACGCTGCGGCCCGATGAGAGGCTTACGATGGGGCAACATTTGTTTGAATCATTTTCTTTGTACTTTTCATTTAATTAAACTGTCCCCCGGGTTGGAGGAGAGGCACAAATGGCCGTCGATTGTGCCCGAATTTCGTCCTCCCCAGACTCGCCGGTTTGATGTCCGTTTTCTATAAACAAAGACAAATCGTGTGCCCTTCAACGGGCAAAAGATGGTCATGTCGCATGCGTTCGCCCATTACGATTTGGCCCCGAACGCAGCTTCCGGTCGGTGGTCCAGCTCCACTTGGCCAATTAACATAAACCGGGATCCAAGGGAAACGGTCTCGTAAAGAGCACCGCGCCTTTTTGCTCCACGAGCGGCGGAGAGTGGTTTTCGTGGAAAACAGTTCGCCGAGGTTCGGCCGAGGACGAACAACAAATTAGGTCAACGTGGCCAGGACGAGAAAGAAACCGGCAAGAACACGGAGAATTGGGTGAAGTTAGTCGTTAGTCGATTCATTAATAGGGGATTTTCGGCGATACTTTCGGCGGGCATATTGTTGGGAATGAAAAGAAAACTCGACGCACCGGACCTGGGGCCGGGCCGAATTGTTGGCTGCTTGTTTCGTGACGAGATGGGATTTAGGTTTATTGTTTTTCTCTTCTTCCCGGTCTCTTCTGTCTCGGGAACTTGCGAGCTGTTCCTGGTCAGTGAAGGCCTTTTTACGACCCGCAACGCAACTCTCGAGAGCCGTTTGCTTGGGTTGGGCCATTTACGACACTCACGGATGCCGCACCGGTTCAACAGTTTATGGCTAATTTATGGATCATCTTCCGCTGATAAGAAGATTTATGTGCGTTACGCGATGGAGCTGCCTGGGACTCGGTATTGGTCGGGCGGCCAGGCGGAAAATCCTTTTGACGATTAGCCCCCGGTGGATGAGTGGATCTGTTTAGGTGAAAACAAAAAGATTGACGTCCCCGTTTCGTGTGTGGACGACATCTGTTTGGTGCTGTAGTTACAGACGATAGGGATTATGTAAGCCAACCAACAAATGGTGGCCAAATGTGGGGCCTGTTTTATTACCTCTGGATGCTGTATTGATAGAAAAATGGCCAACCCCCAGCAAACTGACTCCTGATTTTTCCCGATCCGAAACAATTCTATCGGAACGTCCCTACTGCCAATTTCGTATTTACCAAACACTATACGGGTTCCCAATTTCGCGTTTAAGCGTATCTTCAATCTTTATTCTGGTGGTCATATTATTGGGCGATTTTTCTTCGCTTCTGAGGGACTGTCGACTGCCGGACATCATTTACGCGTCGTCCACGCAAAGCAACGGTCCCCTTTCAACGACGAAACGCACGATTTCATCCCTCGGGGTCCTCGGGGAGCAAAGCCTTGATTTTCCGGACTACACCCCAAAAACATCGAATTATGCGCGTTTTGTTTGCCATCCAGCCCTGCGATGCTTTAGGGATACGAGAGCGTGAAAATCAGGAAGAAAGTTTCCTCCATCGGTAAATGACCAAACACCTCACGCAGAGCAGGACGTTGGCTTTAAGAGGGTCGCTTTCTTCGGTCGGCTATCGCCTTCGTCGGGGCGAGGAAAATTTGATATTTATCTCACCCACCGGTGGCCGCCCCGTTTCTCCCGCTGTACGCGGAGTAAGTGACGAAAATTCGATTCCGAGTGTCACGCGGACATAATCAAATCGGAATATGACGATTATTAGATGTCAATCTGTGGTTGGCGAAGAAATGGAGAAAATTCGCTTCCATCAGAGAGAGAGAGAGGGAGGGAGAGAGAGTTCTCATTTCCTCGGTATCGAAATTCCGTTTTCTTTTTACCCATAAGCTGAATATTCGATGCTCTCTCGGCACACTTCCGGCCCCGGAAATCAGGCGCGCGCCCTTCGCGAACAAGTGGTCCTTGATCAGGGGCCGGCGTACCCGGGATGGAAATCGAGCCGAGGTTTCCTGTTTCGCGCCGTTTCGGAGGAAAAGTATCCAGTAACTGACGACGGGGTGGCGCGAAATAAATTCAATAGGAAATTTATGTTCAATTCTTTCTCGTTTCGGCCGCAGCAGCAGATGTGCGTGCTTCGGGGATGTATTCCGGTTTCCGGGGTTGGTGGTGGGGCACAAGTGCTGCACAGCGAGGATGCTTATCGGGTGGGTTTTTTTTTCGGGTGAAGTGAAGAAATCATCTTTGCCACGGCGCGCTGAATGGAGTGCTTGATTCCGAGCGTCGACTTCCAAAAAGGGTCGACTTTTCTTCAGCGTTCTTCTAAGCCAGACCGACGGTCTGGGGTCTGTTTATTATTCACCCATCATCATCACCATCGCACCCGCAGCAGCCTCCGGGCCCGAGGCGGACATCTTAATTTCTGCGCGTCTTTTATGCTTTCTGACTCATAATTCGTGCCCCGGACTGGCATTACGATGTTGGACGATTTGATTACGATACAAGGGGCGGCTCGTGTGTCACGGCGGCGGTGGCGGCGGCGGCTGGGTTTCCACCACTTTCATCTCGAGAGTGGATTTATGGAGCAACCGCTAACTGGAGCTGCGGAATATCATTACGATCAGCACGTCGCCCGACACCACCCGGCATCATTGGATCCGGTTGTTCGGGTTTTTTGATAAATATTTATGGTCTAGTAATGCAGTGATTTTCCCTGGGATGTCCTTTTTTTGCTTCTCCATTCAGCCACCACCACTCATAAATGAGGCCACATTGTTGAGGGGGTACGCCTTTCGGGTGGGCAAAATGGTTCTTCAATTAGAATTTATTTTTCCACCGGCGACCGTAAAAGGCTCTGGCTCCCATCCGAACGCGTGACCTTCTTTTTTTCTGCTTCGGAAGGCCCGGTGATGGCAACTCGCCACGCCACTCGACTGTATGAGGAATGCGAGCAACAGATTGGAATGTGACAATTTTCACGTTTTTCGCGCCGAATTTATGGTGGCTCCGCATAAATTATCATTACACTCGGTTACGATAAAGGCGCACGCTCTCCCTCTCTCGGGGTGAGCTCGGAAGCTGGTTTTCGTCACGGGACCGGTCCTTGGAAGTGGCCCCCTTTTGTGTTAGGTTACGTAGAGAACAAAGCGGAATGTTTTATCGGTCCTTCTACGAGATTGAACTATCGCCACCCTCTCCGGCCGGAGGTCCTTCGGGCCCGGTACATTAATTTCAATTTCGCGCGGTACTTGAAAAGCTTTTCAAACTGCGACTCCGTCGAAAATTGGGATCGTAAAATCGAATGGGTTTTGGGACGCAAAATCATCGGTCCCACCGGATCCCCGGGTCTGGGCGCATAAAAGTAATCAAAAGCGAATAAACACACATTTTCTGGGCAAATCCTCCACCGCACCGGTGCCGGTGGGAAAATTGATTTTTCAAATAAACCCCCAAACACTCCCGAACACTGGAACCTCATTTGGAAGCGGGGAAGTAGTTAAAACAAAACACCCCGTCCGACCGGCCCGGGAACCCTTCTATCCATTAATCGGTGCCCCGAACCTCGAGCGGTCCATTAGTGCGAAGGCGTTAATTTAGAATTATAATCATTTATCGGGCACATAAATTTGCCGGTCCTGCCTGCCGGTTGTTGGCGGTCGAAAAAACCGGGGGGGTTTTAAAAATCTCGCAAACACAAAACCCGGACAACCCGAGGAAACAACCCCTTTCCCGGTCTCGGAAAACAGACCGGCCTCAGACAGACAGGCTTTGATGCGTGTCTCTCGTGGAAATCCGAACCCCTTGGATCGCAATCCCCGGTTGGCTCGATCGAAGAGGAGACGCCACGGAAACGCCTCCCGAGAAGGTAATAAATTAACATCAAAGAAAATCCGAGACCCACAACCGGAACCGGAGAGGGTTGTTGGAGGTTGTTCTCCGCCGTCGGGTTTGCTGCAAATTAGTCAAACAACTTTTCATTCGACCACCAATACCTGGCCGCCGCTGACAGCGGCAGAATGCTTTCATCTAATTAAGAGACACGGCGCCCGGATCGTGTTCCTGAGGCGTGCCGGTTAAGATTAAGAAATCGACTACCGCGCCGAGAAGGATAATTTTAATGATTTAAAAACAAACGAAACTCCACCGAAAAGCTAGCGCCTTTTGCCGTGACTCGCGCAGACTATAAATTAGGATTCTCGTGACGTCAAAGAGCCGGGCAGGACGACGGGCGGCAAGGTTGGTTTTATTTCATCTCACCCAAAGGATATTCGGATTCGAAGGAGGAAATCGGGGGAAAAAAAGAACGCCGTTGAAACATGATTCCATGTTGGGGAGCAGTAATTTACGGCGCTAGCTTATTAATTTCGCAATATCTAACAAGCGGAAGTAGACAGCTGCCGCCGGTGTCCGCCGCCTTCCGCCGTTGCGTTCGACAGGAAGGAAGTGCAAGTGCCGGGTACCGAAAGTGGTTCTTGATTTCGCCTCTCGCCAACGCGCGAACCCATTCACCTTTCGGTGGCCGGTCGCTCGGCTGTCGTAAATTAAAATTAATTAAAAGTATCCTTCTTACGGCCACGACTCGCCCGCGCTGCTCAATCGAAACACTCGTCTCTCATGTTTTAATTTTCAGTGTTTGTTGGAAGTTTTTTTTCCGGTTTCATTTGGCTTCGAAATGGAAACTAAAATCCCGCCCCAGCGCAAGGCGCTTGCGGTCGTTCAATCACACCTGGAACCGGCACGGCCGGAAACGCCCGATCCTGTCTTACCTTTTTCACGATTTGTTCCCCACAAACGACCGGCGGAGGGTCTGTCGACGACGGGATTAAAAAGTTTCTTAGGTTTAGGGTTTCGGGCGGGAGCGCACCGGCTCCCGAAGTTTGGCCCCACTGGCCTGGCACAGTTCGCAACAAATCACAACCTTTCCCCGGCGCCAGGGACCTTTGTCCGCGGGATCTGGATCTGGACACTAATTGAAATAGATCTTCCGGCGTCCCGGGTGCGCTCGGCAAAGTTTCGCCCGGCAAAGGCTCGCTGTTTCGTGAAACAGAGAAGCCGGACGGAACATTACCCCGTTTTTACCCCGGCGAAAGTTGGGGCGAACAGAAGTCCCGGAGCCCGATGTGCAGCGATGTGTCAAGTACAAGCTCGTTTAGCTCACGGTGTAAGTCCTTGCGCCCCGCTGGGGGCTAAGAGGGGCCCGCTGGGCTGGTGCTTTTTCGGGGTCGCGCTCTTGATGAGTTGAGAAATTTAATTTATGACTTCGAAATAAAACTTCCGTGTCCGGGTTTCCGGCCTCCAGGAGGGAATCACCGGGCCACCGGGTCGTAATTTCCGGCCCCCCATTCTTCGTTCAGTCTTACCAACCCCCGCCCGAGTGCAGTCGGTTGTTTTGGAGACCATCAGAAATCGAAATCAGGAAGCAAGAAGTGGCCCCAAGTGAAGAAGTGCTTTGTGGTTGCCGCCGTCCCACTAATCAAGTTCGGCCGAGGAGAGTGGCTGCAGCAGAAAGTGCAGCAAATCGCGCCCAGTCGGACAAGAAAGCCGTCCAACTTTGGGGAGTGCCAAAACTTCTTGGACTTGGGGAGGATTTTTTTCTCGATCGGCCAACCGGCACCCACCGGTAATCGAATTATTTCTGTGGCTCCCCGGCAGAGATGTTTTAATGAACTCCAGATGCAGCGGCAGCAGCAGCAGCAGCAGGAAATTGTCTTGGGACTGAAAAGGCGAAACGATAAAATCCGGGACGTTTTCGAGAGAGAGAAGTTCGGGGGGCGCCTGGAGGCACAATAATCGAGCATAGTTTCTCAACTCAATTAGCTTCGTGTCTTCGTTAAAGGATTCGATTTTGCAGTTTTCAATTTAAAAGACGTGCGGAAAGTGGTTCAAAAATTCATTTATCCATCCCCCCGGGGATTCGTTCGATGTCGATCGGTCGTTACAAGTACGTGAGTTGAGGATCCAGGATATTGTTGAGCAGTTTTCAGCCTATTTAAAAGGATTCCCTGGAACGATTGGATGGGTAAATGAAAATTGTCTTTAACTTACCATTCGAAGGATAATTATCAAAACAAACCGTGATGCTTTGGACATTCACATACGCTATTGGAAATGGACACTGATTTTATCGGTGGGGCTGTCACGAAGTAGGCTGTGCTGTTTGGAAAGTGAACTCATTTAACCTCCCCACAATGGTTTCCCATTTTCACACCACAATGGACCGCTTACTGGTCACGCACGAGGCATGTCCATTTTCGCCATGTGACGTTTCGCTTCACCATTTGACATGTGTCATCGGCCCGCTTTTGATGTCACAAGCATCGTATCCTTTTCGTTTACCGCGATTGTTATTACTGCGACGCAGCCTCCTGCGTCGATTGTCGGAGTCGGATCGCGTGAACGTGTCCCGGAAGTTCCGGAAACTTCCTCCGTGCGGCCACCAATTCATCAAACTAATGGCTTTATTTCGCCATTTCCGGCCCAAACCCTCCGCTGCGCAGCAGATGGAGATTATTACTTTTTGCTTGCTGTGCGCCCCCGTTCATAAACTGTCACTGTCAGGGCCAGGGCCACTATTTACGCAACTAAAGACCGAAGAAAGTCATTTGGTGGGGCCGGCCGTCCTCCAAAAACGATCAAATATCGGCCCCTGATGGACAGTTTTCTTATCGCCGCTGATTCGGAGAGCGATTTTGCTGTGACCACAAAAAGTCGGGGAGTTAACGCGCGTGTGGTCAGCGGAAGACGGCCCCGGCGATGGAGGTGAAGAACAATAATTGACCTCCCCGTGTTTGTTCCGTCGGTCCACAGATGGTCCTGATGGTTCTTGGTTCTTGTTGGGCTGGCGTCCAATTGTCACCCTCCGGACTCATGTGATGCTCGTCCTGCGCGTGGAGTGGAGCTCATACACGGGGAAGTTCTCCTCCGTTGGAGTTGGATGTTCTCTGGCCGGAAGCCGGCCCCCTGGGGCGAGCTGGTGCTAAGTAATTTTCGGGCATTCTTCGTGCTCGCCTCGGCTCGCTTTCTCTTTCGCAGTGTCCGGGCCGGGCCGAAAGTTGTAATTTTGCTTCCGGCAAAAACCGTGAGGAACGTGTCAAGAATGTGCCCGACGTCTTCAGATTCGCTTTCGGGCTTCGCATTTTTTTTTTGTTCCGTTGGTCCGTTGCAGCGCGCTGGAGTACATTGAATTAAATTACTCTATTATGGGGATGATTCGATAAAACCATCGAGATGGAAGTTTGCACCCGGCCTGGGGGGCGGCCGAGGTGTCCTGCAGCACAGACGACCCCGGGCGCCTCAGCCTGATGAGGCTGATGGTGATGAAGTGATGTGAATGATTTCGATCGTCGATGTCGATGACGGTGTTGATGCTGGGGGCACCATAATGTGTGGCATCACGGTCCAGGGTGTCGGTGGTGTGATTGGCGATTTTTTGTCCCCTTCTCGAGACGATGACTCTAACAATGTTACATCTGAAGCATCCTCGGGGTCGAATAAGAATTGACTCGAGTAGATTATGCTTCCGGCACTCCTGGCTCTGGGGGGGACTGCACGCACGCTGCTTAAGGATTCGCTTTGCGTATCGCCAAACATCTTTTGGGTCATTAGGGGAGGTATTATGGGACGATTCGGTGGTATATCTTAAAACGGGGCTGATGGTTAGGGGGGAAGGGCCGACATCGTCTCATGCAAATGCTTTAATGGGTGCTTAAAGGTGGTTGAAACTGAGACATGATTGCAAGTGTCTTCGATTTCAGGGCTGCTTGAAAATTAGCTATTCGTTCGATTGATGTCTCACCTAGCAGGACCGTATTTTGATATGATGGATCCGTTTTTTGCAGAAAGTATGATCATCAATCTGGTTATTCGATTTCATTCCAGCCATAATTCGACCGCCTCAAAATGCCCAGACGGTGAACGAAGCGATGAAGTATTGCAAGAAGCTCAAAACATAACGCAGCATAAGTTAGTTTCGCTTTCAACGGCAAGTTCCGCCCTATCGAAGCCGCCGTGTGGCTGTGAGCTGTAAAGTAAACTTTTCATTAGCTCCCCGGGGTACGAAAATGTCTCCCGCAGTGCCGCATGCGGTGCAGGACATCGGATTCCACTCTTCCCTCCCAACCAAAATCCAGTCGCCGGACGGGCGCCAAGACCGGTCACGCAGCAGTGGCATACCGATCAGCAACCAGCAGGAGGAAAGAGTGAACTGGAAACCCAAAGCGAACCCCGTCCGGAAGCTTGTCCCGACGCAGCAGGTACGAGATGGTTCCGAAGAGCGAAATGCGTTGGAAAAATGTAACTTTTTTCACAACGATTCGAAACTGCCATTTAACCAGCGATTGAAAGCGTGTCCCGCGTGGATCGAAGCACAAAAAGGATCCCCGAAACCAAACGCTCGTGGCGGTCTCGACAGCCGCCCGGACACACACCGTAATAGAGATGTTGCCAGTGAAATCCATAATGTGTGGAAAATTGTGTAATGTATTTAGCGGCCAAAATGAATTCCAATCCGGTGGGCCCGAAATGTTCCGGACCCGGGCAGGAGCACGAGAAACAACGCAAGGAAGACGCAAAACTGGCATCGAAATGGCGCAAAAAAGACCCGGAGGATGGAGAAAGAAACGAAAAATGCCATACGTCGTCGTCGGCGGCGGCACCGGAGAATCCTCATTAGGCAGGAGCAACCGACTAAGCGAACGGCGGCGGGCGGGCCCTTCTGTGGTGCCAGCGAGCCAGGCGCGTTTAATGAATGTAAGTGGTAAATTATGGCCATTTTAATGTCATATTAACGAACAAAAATTTAAATCATTCCACCCCGGTCCAGGAGACCCCGTCGTGTGGCTGCTCGGCCTGCGGAATGCATTTTTCATTCGCCAGAGGAAGCTGCAATTCTGCAACCGGTCGGTGAGTTGTTCATTAGGCCACCGATACGGGAAAGCGGATCGATAGTTTTACGATCCTGATCGGCAGAAAGTATAATCCGTAAATGAAGCTTGATTGATTTGCTCCAATCTGATTTGGTGCTGATGGCGGTTGCCTTTTTCGGTAACTTGTTATGCTTTATTCTTTCGATAATTTAGTGTCTCGTGTCTTACTTTAATAAATTAGGTAAAAAGATTTCTTCATTAGAATTTTGTTTATTAGAAATATCATTATACTACAGGGTATGCCATTAAATTAATGTGCCATTAAGAGGCTTAAAAGGACATTCCGGCAAGAGACTGCAATCGTACTGTGAACTATCGCGACAGGCCACTTTGGAAGGAATTCTTAAATTCATCGCACCGCATCTTTATTCCCACAATTTCCCGCGGCCTCTCGGGCACTCATAAACGGCGCTTTTGCATGCCCTATCGTCCCCATCGCGTCGTCTTGCCATTTTCATGCCACGCTGCAAATTATACCCTGCAGCCGGCAGCGGACGGTGATGTCCTTTCCCCCGAAGCGCTCCGTGGCTCCGGCTCCGGCACCTAATTGTGTGGCTCTGCTTAGAACATTGCACCTGCATTCCGATTGGCCGGCATCGCATGCGTTAAGGGGCCACCATTTCAGGTGTAGCGCTCGCATAAACGCAGCGGCGATGATATTGTCCCCAGACTCAAGCGCAAGCGAGCTGCGGGCGTTTTCTATACCCATCCCGCCTGTTTTATGCGCACGAAAATTCCTCGTACACGCTGCAACAGTGCCTCTTTGGCCATTGCTTCCATGCTGCCATGTCGCGCGTCCTTTGCCATCCAGCGGGCGCGCGACGCTCATACGAACCGACAAGGGCGAACCGTGGAGGTTAATTTAATGAGCTTCAACGCATGGACACGGTCTGTCATTAAAATAGTTATGAGAGGTAACAACACCGGCGGGCCGCCGGTGTGCTCTTTCGGTGCGACGAACCAATTAGGACCCCGTGAAGTGGGCCGTTTTGGCCGTGCCATTTTCGCTGGGGTTTGCTTAGCATCGGTCGGTGCGTATTTTCTTCGGAAATTCAAATCACCAACACACAGCTTTAAGGAGGGCATTTTTAATGGCCACATGCTTGAGATTCGCGCGCTAAACACACGCCACCACCCTAAATCATGTCGCCGAAAACTAAACGACACGCGAATCGACCCGAAACAACCAACCGAAGAAATCGGTGGGGACCGTCCTTCGCGTGACACCCTAAAAAAGATGCGGCAAACTGCAACGGGCCCATCGGGGTGGGTTCAAAACATAAATGCCGACACTTAATAAATTCACGCTCCGGAATGTCGCCTTCGTTAGCTAAATGTTTTTTTTTGTTGTTTTTATTTTAGGGTCCCCCGGCGAAGAGGCCAAGACGCGCCAGCCAGTCGTTAGCATCACTGTTTATGCTGCGGAAAACGCGCTGAAGGCTGGTGCAGATTTGTGAATTCGCGGTTAACATTTTTCGATCCGCTCCATTTACAACCGGCGATGCTCCGGCGAAGGATGCTCCGGATTATGCTGCCCCCCCGAGGGCCCCCGGGTTCACGAAAGCGGGTTTCGGGGTTCCAAGGCGGCAAAAAAAATTGGTAAGAAAATTCTCGTCACCGCGAAACACGCGGCGCGCATGACATTAATGAAGTGATTCTGGCGCAATCCGGGCGCATCGAAGGCGAATTCTGGGTTTTGGGGATGAGAATGGACACAAGCAAGATTTAGAACGCAAAGTTTTCGGTGCGTTTCCTGATTTTTCCCACTTTTTCCCTCTGCGCGTTTCGCGGAAGGGGCACTACAAATTGGCTAAGGCCACAGAAATTTGGTTCAGATTTTTGCTGAGCCCCCCCCTCTGACTCGGAGTTCGGGTCTTCGCCGAATTGTCAATCAACGATGAAGCGTGAGAAGAGGCCCGACGGAAACCTCTGGACGGGCGCTAATCCTTTGTGAAGAGGATCACGCCTCGTTTTTTGTGCTCCATTTCGTCAAGCTAAACGTCATCGCGCCGCGATGACAGGGTTATGAGGTGCGCGCTGGGGATTGGGTCCAAGGGCCCGTGACACATTCTGGGTGACGGATTATTATGCTGACGGAAGGTTCGTTAAGCCGGGGATTAGTGTTTAAAAGTAAATATGTTTCCGGTTGTAGCATGTTCCGTGTTTTGGGCTCTGAAATAAAAAAGAGATAATATAAAGGGATATTTTAAAATATCGCCAACTGCAGGATCGCGATCGCGTGGTCGTGATGCTAGTTGGCGTAACGGCATCAATCAAACGTAACAGGCTCGTGGATTTATTTTCTCAACCATCCACTGACTTATTAAAGGGGATCCCGACGAAACGGATGCGCCCTGCGCTACTGTTCGCTCCGACCGCAGTCGATTTGATTTCAATCATTTCAATCAACGCACCGACGCGGACCCAACATCGAGATCACCGTTTCGTCGCGTAATGTTTTCGCTATCACCGCACCACGGGCGCCTGGAAGCTGGAAGTTTAACGATCGGTCGATCTCGGTTCGATCGGTCAACCCGGCGCGTGGTTGATTATTTATGGCCAGCGGCTGTGGTTCCAGTAGCCTGGGATGCGACTGATCATCGTCAGACGATCATCAGAGGATTCCATAAATCAACTCCAATCAGTGGTGGCCAGATCCCGGCCAGCTCCCGGGAGCTACCATCAACATCAACCGCAATCGAGTTACGGGATGGGAGCCCGATTTTCTTGCGATCGAAATCGAACCGACGGCATTCCAGTGGCCTAGCCAGATAGGCAAATAAAAGATTAAAAAAGCCACAGCCAACGACGCTAATAAAACCGAACGAATCAAATCAAGCTGTGGCTTGCGGGGCCACTCTTCGGGGCAGCGTATTAAAATCGATTTCCCGGTTCCCCTCCGCGCTCTGATGGGACATTGCGATTGCGATTGTGTTGTATTAACCACCAACAACGAGCGGGCTGCGTAGTTGAATTGCGAACGCGTTAAATTATTTGCCAACCCGGTCACGGTTGGGAAGGATTGTGCGCAAAAAAAAAAAAAAACTGCTGCGCGAATAATTTATGCGAAAACCATAACTCGCGAAGCGATCGACCGCCTAGTTGGGGTCCTGCGCCGGCGAATGAATGTAATAAGCCAGCAAAAACAGAACAAGAATTATATGCACCGGCCACCTTCCCGACCGGCGCTAAACAATCCGCCCGGGGTTGGGCCACGGAAGTTGAAAAGAATAGTGGAGGCTTTTTTCCCCGGCCCGATTCTTTCTCGAAAACATACAAACTGGCTGAGGGTTGAAAAAAATGTCCCCCGGGTTGCTCCATTGCAATAGGCAGCAGCGGCGCGGGCTTTAAAGGGGTTTAAATTACATTCCTCCCAGCCATTGCCATTACCCGGGGCCGAACTTCAGTTTTAATTTCCATTCGATGCAAAATGGCTGACAAGCGAATGGCGCGGTTTGCATAAAAGCGATAAACTGCCTGCAATTAGAGATCTTCCTGTGACAAGGATCGCGCACGGCCCGCGTAATACGATCCGTCCGGTGCGTACTTCTGTTTTCTTCCGTTCGCACCGAATTCGCTTCCCTCGCTTCGCTAGTTCCATTGGCAAACAATATAAAACTCCTTGTCGGTCGGTCCTAGTTATAATTATTTGCATGCGGCTGGCTGGTGGCAAGAAAAAATGAATTTAAAAAATCGTACTTCCTATCAAGAGTCGCGACAGTCGGCCATTATGAATTCGTGTGAAGGAAATGGCTCCGAAGGATCCAGGGAAAAGGAAAGGATCAAATGGATGTGAATTCGTAAATTACTTCTGAGTTATGCTAATGACGAGTGACCGAGACTCGGATGGGTCTCGCTTTTTGTAATCACTTTTAAAATTATGCGAAAAATAAATGAATGAAAATGGAGAAAATGGACCATCGATAACATCGATAAAACATTAAAAACATCGAAAACATTATAACATCGAATTCGATGTTGTGAACGTTCCCACATGTAGCGGACGATCTCTTTACTATTTAAAATGTCAACATCAACTACCTCTAGTTTCGGGCCTCTCTTAGTCCATATTGTCCCGAAATGGCGTCCGAACCAGGAGCAAAACCAACAACTCGGCGGCGGCGGCACCAATTCCAACCAACGCATCCGTCGTCCGAACGCCATTTCATTATTTTCACGGCTGGCCCCCTTTTTCGGGGGGTGGACGAAATTTAAATAATTCACTCGACCGCAACCACCACAGACTCACGCTCGCGGACTGCCCACAGTGTTCTGAGCCGAGCCGCAGCAAAATCAATCGCCGTTAATTTCAGGACTCCGCCAACGAAAAGGACTCGCTCGTCGTGCTGGGCTGGGGAACAATCAAAACATGGTCAACGTTTTCCGGTTGGCGGGTTGGCAACAGATTGCGAAATCCTCGCTCTCGGTGTCGATGCCCACCAATGGCCACACACGCGCTGGCTGATAAATTAGTGTTGCAATTGATATTACAGCCAACCGGGGCGAATCGCGAACATGAGCAGCCCCAAACCGCGATGGCAGCGAATTAAATGGCCATTTCCTGTGGGTAGCGACGCCGCCATCGAAACGGGGTCCTTTTGATGTCCGAAAGTCCAACCTCGCGGTCAGGGATAATATGTGGTTCCGATTTCGCACGGCGACGACGCGACGAGTCACGCCAAATTGATATTATGCTCTGTCGGTCCAGGGTTTGGCGATTGAAATGAACGGTGCGATATCGGCACCGCATCCTTTTTCCGGTCTGACTTGACTGCACGCTACACCGTGAAGATCTTGGCGTCTTGGCTTCACGGTCACGGTCGGCTTTCAGCGCTTATCAGTGCACGCCATCCGCGAACCGAGGTGACAAAGTGATGGATGGTGAACGATCTCGCGGTGCAGCGCATATGGCCGCATCCTCATCATCATTTCGAGCCAGCCGGCATAAATCAAAACCACATCGGGGGCTCAGGGCGGCAGCGACAGCATTACACGCGAAACACAAATCATGCGTGGCGTTCCACTCCGTCCCCGGGTTACAGGGGACGGGAGGCTCTGGTTGGGAGGACGAAGGGACAGGGATACCTGTCTGCGAAGAAGATTCCATGTGGTGTGCACTCGGAAAGCCGAAGGCGAACTTTTATCTGGGGTCTTTAAGATTGGGCTACACTGTGCGAATGAATTAATATGCTTAACTAAGCCCGATCGCAACGGCCAAACATTAGTAGCAAATAGATCGAGGATCGAGAAACAAGTGATAAATAAGTTTTCTTAATAGAAAAAATAAATAAAAACAATAAATAATGTAATACGATTAGTAAGTACATAAGAAGACATGTAAAGCTCCGTAACTGATAACTCAAAAAAGGGCTTCAACAATATAGTAACATCAGAAAACCGAGAGGAATTTATCTCCTCCGTAAGGAGCATGGACCCTGGGGTTCTTATCGCACCCAGACGCAGCCTTACAATCGACCGACCGCCAACATAATGGCCCTCGGAGCGGGCGCATTTATCGCTGGTGCAGTCGGCGGGAGACCAACGTCAGACGACGACGGTCCCAGGCAACATGAAGAATGGCCACCACGGACCCGGCGGAGGGAGGCGGCCGTGACTGTGTCGCCTAAACTGGTGTTAAAAGTCACCAACAATTTCACAGCTGCGTGCGAAAATATATCTTCTTCACTTACCGTCGCTGACATTGCCGACGCCGTGTCAGGCGTTAATGCTCGGCTGCCAATTCACCGTGCCCCCTCCGTGGCAGGGGCGCGGAGGGCACACATGTTTGCATCTTCCTGCTAATAAATGTCTCTACTGGAGAGGAAGGTCGCTCACTTTTAATGAGAATGGGTTGCGTTGCCTTTCGCCTTTCGTTTTTTTTTTTGCGGGTGTGTCTCCTCTTCTGTTGCACTTTCGGTGCCGGTGAGTTCGAGTTCCTTGAGAAATGATGCACCGCGAGGCGACGACAAATCATATCACGCAGGCCGTTTACGGGCGCAGTTACCGTGCTCTTTCCGTGGGTTTCGAATTCCCATTCAGACGACTGTCCGTCGGTTGACGGATGATGGCTGCTTTTCACATGTTTGTCATATTTCACCGGCCGACTACCGTGACGAGTGTGAGCGTCTCCCGCTCGCCCCGTTCTCCAGGAAGTGCCGCACGAAAAGGTCAACGGGCAAATCGCCTGGCCCCGTCGAAAACCCTTTGCTGGAGTGCGAACATCTTGCGCTTGGAGCACGCTACGCTAGTACCGCTACTGGCCGCCAGGGGCACGCTCGGCAGCAGAAGGGCAGCGCGTAGAGAGCGAGAGCGAGAGAGTTAATTTATTCGGGTGCGAGGGCAATTAGATAGCGTTCGTGTAAAGTGTCATAAGTGGTTTTTACTGCGGGGACATGCTGCAATGGCAACAGATTTTTGCGGCTCCCCGGCCACCATCCCTCCGGGCGGGTAACTGACACCGATTATGTCTGCCAGGAGGCTGGCTGACGGATTGGTGTTTATTTATAGGAATGTTTAATGGCTTTACTGAAACGGTTCGTCCGCCCGTTCGCGATTCGGTGGACCGTGTGTTGGGTAAATAATGTCGGGTGTTGAACGGAAGCGACAGCACCTCGTACCGCTTAAATCATCTTGCGCCATCGGACCGAGCGTATTTTAGTGGGTTGCGCATTCAAAATTATGTTAAGGCCCTTTTCAATCAAAAACTTATTGCTATTACATTCACACAAAAAGAACATTTCCACTTGAACCGAACGACACCATTCGGTACAGCATTCCCGAGTGCCTCGCGCTATCGGAGCGAATTGAACGGGGCCTAATTTATGTTGCCAATGTTGGCCCCATTATCGGCGGTCCATTACCCGAGACCTTGTAATCTATGTACTCTCTCTCTCACGCGGGGTGTGCCCGCGTTATGTCCCGCGATTAACACACAATGGTAAAACAACGCCACACAAAAGCCCATCGCATACTTCCGGCCACTTTTTTTTGCTGTGGGTCCCCCGCCATCCATTGTGGTCCAAATAATTGAATAAAACACAGCGCCTATATGTTTCGGTTGCGTTTTCGCGTTTCGCTGCAACACGAAAACCACAGCCACACGGAGACCGCGGACGGCGCACCGACCGAGCACCGACCAGACAGGTGAATAAATCTTGTTTAAATTTATACGTTATTAATAACAAATTAATAGTGGCGCGAATATTTTATGTCGCCGGAGCAACATGTCCGCCAGGCGGCGCGACGCCGACCGAGGACCACAATGTTGCTGCTGGTGGTGCGCTGATTTCGGGTGAAAAATGGCGATTGGTTGCGAAAATCATTCTTTTACATTAATTTGCGTACACTTTGGCGTATTTTCCCTCGCCCGGTGACACGGTGGATTAAAGTTTTAAAATAATAAAGGATAGCCGATTTTGCTCTGGTAGCGAGCTGACGGCTCGCTTCACTGCTCACTGTGATGGTGATGTGTTTTTGCTTCAATCACTATCATCCGGTGTGCATGGCAACTGAAAATCCACCGTCAAAACTGAAGTCACCGAATCGAATTCGTTCGCTCGCCGGGCACAATCGGGACACGTGACAATACGCACCAATACCCGTGTCCGAGTTATTGATTCGTACCGATTTCTTTCAATTATCTTGAACATTCCACCGCCCGGTTCTGTAAATATAATTAATAATAAAAATTCGATTTTTACATTGGCCTCCGGAGCGGAAATGTGTGAACTGAACGAAAAACTCACCGTGCCCATTACATATCCCGTGCAAATATTGTCCGTTTTTGATGCGCATTTTACGCGCCCGCCTCGCGGGAAAATAGAATTCCGGAATCCGCTGACGCCGGGATGTTGACGTGCGCACTTTTAATTACTGTGTACAATTATTTGCCAATTAAACACGAACAGGGGAAAATTCGCTGTACCAACCCTGCAACCCGGTTACTAATTGGAGTCGGTGCCCAAGAATTTCGGATTCGGATTGCGGCACCCGAATTATATTGTTATGCCTGGTGCGATGTTCTGCAATGAGTTCTCGGGCGGGAGAGATCTGAATCGCAAATTTGCGTTGCAAGATTGTAAAAATTAACGGGGAGGAGGCAATAATAGTTAACAAGCGAGCATGTTTTGTGCGCCATAAAATATGTTCACCTATTATGTTCTGAGGTGCAAAATTTATGAACTCCCGGCCCAAGCTAATTAGATGAAGTCAGTCACTCGCTCGTCGGTGCTTCCGAAACTTTAATTGAGTCGGAGAGTTGTCGGAGTTGGAGGGCAATATTTTGTTCCTTCCCCGTACTTCCGGTGCAGAAATCATAACCACCATTCACAACTCAACAAACACAACTTACTTGGGTGCCCCACGCTGGTGACAGACAGTGGTCGGAAGTTGTAATTCAAATCTAGAACCCCGCGACAGGGAGTCACAAATCGTTCGGGTGGATTCTTTCCGGAAACGTTCCCGTCGGTCGCGAAGATGATGGCGCAGGATAGTTGGCCGATTTGAATAGGTTATGAAGGGGGAGATAGGGCCCTCTCGGGGAGCAACACCTCTCCGGGCGGCTAGGCGGCCAGTAAATAAAAACGGGAACCAAATAGGGGAGGCGAAAGAGAAGGCACTCCCCGGCCAGCTTGACTGTCATAAAGGCTGGTGTAAAGCAATTAATTTTGATTGTTTTCTGCCAGTGTTTTCGTGCCAACAGCAGCAAGTTGGAGTTTCTCGGCGCCACCCATCGGTTCCGCCACGGACCTAATGAACGCGAGCGTATTCGGGCCAGAGAGTTTATAAATTCCTGGCTCCGTAGCCGGCAGCTGGTAAATGGGATTGAAAACGCACGGTGGCTCCATCAAGCAGAACGCGAGAAGCGAAAGGAACGGCCAAAAAATCAGCCGTTCTCCGTTCCGACTCCGGAGCGCCGCTCGCCGAGATTTACGAGCGAATAATTAGTACAGTTACCATTCGGTGGCCTCCGAAAAATCGGGGAAGGCAACCAAACAAACCCAACAGGTCCCTGTGGGCTTCTTGGCCCTCTGTGTCTTGGCGCGGTGACTTTAGCTGGGCGCTCGCGCTATAAAACTAGACCCATAAACTGGTGGATTTTATTGTGGCAGCTGTGGGAGAAGTTGGGAAGAAGCGCTTCCCGGACCGGGGCCGTGGCACGCGAACCTTCCGGCGGAATCGGCGAACTGTTTTCACACTTGTGTAATCTTGTGGCCACGGCATTCGACAACAGCTGGCTTATCGCCACCCGCCGTCTCCGGGCTGGTTCTTCCCGGCTTCTCCGGTACGGCTCGTTTGCTGCACACCGAGTGTGTCGCTTCCCCAGGCGCGGCCAGGATGTTCCCATTTCCCGCCCGGGGGTAAGCAAACAAACAAACACCCATTTCCGAAACGAGTTACATTGATTAGGAGGTGAGGCTCGTTCTGCCATGTTTTATCGCGCCCATGGCGCCATAGTGGCCGTTTTAATGGGCTTACGTTTTGCGGTTATGAGCGTGATACGCGAGCGGGTGATGAATCCGGCCATGATCGGCCGGAATAAGTAGAAAGTCTTACGGTTCGTTAAATGGTTTTACGGTGGCAGTTTTACAACGGGCCCCCGGGCCAAAATTAGCCAAAAGGTTGTATAAATTTACACGCCAATTGCGCCACGGTCCCGGGTTCCCGGCCTGCGGGAAGACGATCTGAATCGTTTGAGAACAATTCACTTACGTTTCTTCTCTCCCCCGGGTCAATTATCGGGACCCGCACAAAAATAAACGATCTGCAATCTTCGTTAAATAATTTCAGGCAATAAATATTCCCACTTTGCGCCAGAGCCCCACCGAACCAGCCAGTACATTCTTTCGGGGACCGGCAAAGACGGCGACATCCGCCAGCTGGTGAACCGATTGCCTCGGTTGAGGTTCGTCGCTTAGAAAGGCGCGCGCTCGTGAGTCTTTCGTTTCCATTTCGAGTTCTTTCGCCCATTGGGCTGGGTTTTGACCAATTATTGCCCATTCAACAGCCTTTACCGTTGGCGGGGGACATAGAACGATTCTAAAACTCGGCACTTTTATAGAACGCAGAAATGGGCTGAGACGCGATCTCTCTCGCGCCCCGGTCCCGATCCCGGAGCAGGTCCGTGGGCAATTGATTGGCTTTTAAATGGTCCGAGGGCGAATCCGGAGCGTAATGAAGCGAATGGGCGCGCTCGCGACTCGCAGACAAGTGACCATCGGCCATTGTGCTGTACATAATTTGTCACATCAATACTGCCCGGACCAAAGGGACCCGGGACGGCACTCTTTTGCGCTATTGCTTTCAATTGAATGGAAGTAAAATTTATGGTAGTGCCCGTTCTAAAATGGACAAATGGTTCTCGGAATGGGCGGCCGCCAGCGGCCTGCATCATATATTTTCGGTGAGCACGCTGATTGCGCGGTTACCGCGCGGCTTCCAGACCATCGATTGGAATACTTTTACCGTGGAAAGTGCATTATTTTTACTGCATCGGCACGAGCACACCAACAATCGCAGCGCATAATAATATTCCACCAAAAGCCCCCGGATGGGTTCGGTTCCGCGGCAGCTTTTGGTGGTTTATTTTCGCAAACGCAAACCAGCGAGCGGCAATCCGCCGCAATCTTACAGCAGCCAGCCGGCGGCCGGCGTTTTGGGCGAGTTTTCATTGCGCATACATAAACCAAGCCGCCTTCTGAGAAGACACCGTCCTGGGCACCGGAAGCACCAAAAAGAACGCTGGGGCCATGGGTTTTCCGATTTTCGATGCCCACACGGATGAACGGGTTTAGCTTTTTCCGCGCACATCCGCGTGCATGTTGATTTTGCATGTCCGCAAATACCCGGGGAAGAGTTTTTGATTTTGTTTTACACAAAACCACACGGTTCCGTTGCGCGGAACGTGCCCGGAACGCGCAACGAAGACGACTGCGGCTGCGGCAGGCCATTTTTTCCCGCAACGGATGTACCACGGGGAAAACCACGAGCTTTCTTGCCGTCGCCGCCGCCGGAAGCCGGCCAAGGAAAGATTCCTTCTGGCGCGGTGAAGATTCGGAAAGGTCCTGGCGCCTGGCGAAAAGCGGAAAGATGAAACCGTCTGGCTATCCATCGCCCGAAGCGGTGCAGACGGCTCTGGTCGCGCGTCGGGTCTTAAGTGGGGCGATGAAGATACGGCCAAGGATCGCTAATATAATTGCGTTGCACAACCCAGCAGCAACATAGGGTCGCATTGCTGTCGACGGGAGTGTGTTATTTTTTAATTAAACCATCAATGCGGTCAGTTATTCGGATAGATACTCGTGATGGAACGTGGTGCAGATGGGAAGCAGTTGGTGGTTTGGGCACACAAAAGGCAGAAATGCTAGACAAGATACTCTTTTCCCGAAAAAAAATCGTCAAAATTATTCGTGTTTTGATGGATAGAGAATTTCAGGAACATCCACAAAAATCGAATCCTGATTGCAAGTTTACATTGGAAGCGAAAAATTTTGGGAAAAATCAACAAAAAATCACACTAAAAGATAATGATAAAAATCATTCGGCCAATACCAATCGGCACGTAGCGGCATAGAGATCTTCCCGGGCTAATCAGCACCAGAACGTCGTCGGGAAAAAATCGGATGAGGTCGACGAAAAGCGTCTCCAGCGTAGCGCGAACGTTAATTATAGTTTTCTATTACTCCTGGCGACGTTATTGGGGCGATGGGGTTTTGAAGAACGTGCTCCGGTCCCGACTGACCGCCCAACGAGGAGGAAGTTGATGACAGCTTTGCGATGGCCAAACGCTGGCGAAATAATATTGTGCTTCCGACCCAAACTCTGGGGACCCTCTGGAAGTCCCGAGAAGAAACTTCATTACCAATTCTCTGCGCGCCAGAAACCCTGGCACCCACCCGTGATTACAACGATATTCGCCACTCAATTTATATTTTCCTGTGGTTCCCTTTTTTTTCGTTGGCCAACTCGAAAGACGGCAGGGAAAGTTTCTGCCGGAAATTTTTCCGATGCGAAGAAAAACCCTTCACAGCGGCCCGGCAAACTATCGTCCGGCCCTGCCGAAGCCACAGGGTCCACTGTTCTCATTGTTGCGCCCGGTGTTCGCGCTTCCGAATGGAATTGTATTAATAAACGTGAAATAAATCACCAGAAGTTAGTCGCGCTTCGTTACACGCTTCTCCGTGGCCAGCAGCAGCAGCCAGCAAGTTTGTGGCCGGCTTTTTGTGCTCGATGGCAGAATTTTAAAATCCGATTTTCTTGTAATGACACTCTCTCAACGTCTGGCCACGGTCAGCTCGGGAACTTCGGCGCCGAGCCGTTGGGAAGCGCGTCGCAACCGGAGCGAACCTTTTATTTATTCATGACGCGAATTCCGCGACCAGCTCCCTGATTAGAAGCTTCAAAGCGTCAGAAAGTCAGAAAGAACAAACATTAAAAGTAGAGCGTTGTTAAGCGGGAAGAGCGGAACGAAAGTTCTGTACCCGCACCGAGCGAGCAAGACCAAAATTACGGACCGGGGACAATCGAGCAAAAAATGCTCCACCAAAAAGGATGTGCCGCGGGAGGAGAGCAAAAAAATCGTGAAAACATTTTGATGAATGTCGGAAGTGAGGCATCAACTCTTCAAAATCTCATTAAAATAATTAGCATCAACACGTTGCCGGCGATGTCCGGTGTGTCCACGTCCGGATGCGATGGCCGGCGCATATCTTTCGCGCCTTTCGCCGGCGAACTCATCTGTTGCGATGAGAGCGAGCGAGTGTCCTGCCCACGGACGGACCCCAAAACCACGGTGCATCCGGAAAGTGGCACCGGCAAAAATTAGGATTCCGGTACGGAGAAAAAGGACGCCCCTGGCACGCTGGTGGCTGACGGTGTGAAAAAATTAGCGACAGGCTTACGCAAGTGGCGGGCATCATTTCGTTCGGTCTTCGCCTTTTTTCCGGGCGGACCCCGGGTTTGTTGGGGTGTACGTGATCCGGCGAGCGAATTTTTGGGCCGTCTCCGAAGCCGCGGTTCGTGCCGGCGGAAAATGAGACACTGTCTGGTGGCGCTGACAGGATGGCATCATCACCAGGACCTAATGAAGCTGCTACTTTTCGGTGGCAGCGAATGAAGAAATTGTTGGACTTAAAATTGAGTTAAAGCGCAAGAGACGCACCGAAGAGGAAAGTGTAAGGCTGATCCTTTTCGGAAGGGGTCCGTTTAGACGAGTAGCGGTCGAGTCAGGCAGGATTCTAATCTTTGCCTTAGGAACATTAATCAACCTATCGATCCGATAACTCGCTCGAGCTCGAGATTTGGAATGAATAATGATGGACAGGCTCGAAGGAGGTGTGTTAGATGTTTTAAAGATTGTCCTTCGGAAGGGTGGTTATCCTTCGGAAAAACGAAAGTATGCTTAAAAACACCAAAATAAAGAGGAAAAATCCATCTACTCTTTAGCCCTAGCGAAGGTTTGCTGTTACCGTTCCGGCGCGGAAGGAGCCATGCTCCTGTCCGGGTGTCGAAAGTTGATGATTGATTTCCACGGACAATCGGTCCCAGAAAGGGGTTCACCGGAGGGCGAAAGAATCGTAGAAGTAGACGACAACTGTCCACTGTCACCGGGAATGTGTGTTCATTAAAGTGACCGTGACATTTGCCGTGGTGACCAACCATTAATTACTTCGCTCCGTCCTGTGTCCGTCCGTGGTGAGCGTGGCCAGCGCTACCAAGATTGATGAGAACCGGACCCATCGATGGTCTCTGGACTCTGGAGACTCACTGTTACGGTCACCACGGTGGGCCATTAATGAATCAAGGGCTGCTAAGGCCACCGGTGCAGCTGGAGTTGTATGCACCGATGTGCCTACTAGACCTGGTGCTATGCCTACTAGAATGCCTGGCCATGCCTTCGCTGGTTGCTCTACGTCAGTGCAAACGTTCTAATCAGTACGGGTTGGAATGTAAATTAATTGAGTAAATTAATTTTAATTCAATTTAATTATCCACCTGCAGCTGGTCCGGGTCTTTAGTGTCTGATGACGTAGGCAGTTAAAACACATGATTGAATTCGGGTCACATCCTTTTAGAGTTTAGTGATCTTCAAATCGCGACGTCGACGAGTGCCCCGCTCTAATCAATCTATAAACTATCTCAAAATCTGTTTTGCCTATAAGAACTCTAAAAAGATACCAATTACAATCCTGTAATCATGCTTTGATAACGCTTCGGCGCCAATCGGCCAACTCTTAGCGGGGCCATTAGGCTTTCAGCTAAATCCACAAATTAGCTACTGCTGCCGTTGCCGTGCTATTAAGAAGGCGATCGAAAAGTGTATCATTAGAACTCATTTCAGGGTGCCGACCCTCCTGTGTTTTTGGGGAGGTCCCAGAGCCCGCAACACAAAATAGCTCACCCTCCGATCGATCCGACCGCTGATAATCAACCACCGTGACACCATTCATCACTTTGCGGGGATCGACGTGGCGGGTTGATCGGCAACTCCGACCGAGGGATGATCTGCTGGCACCTGCGGAACTTTTGCGCTCGGGACTCGGGACCCTATCTTCTGGGCGGGAGGTTCGAACCTTTCTGGGCCACTAATAACAGTCATTGGCGGTGCCCTAAATGAGAGCAGCGAACCATTAAGATCTTATCCCCGATTTACTCATCTACCCGATTTGGGAGATGTTCTAGGAGTTGCGTGCGTAGAAGAATCGGCGGCGTAGCGGACTTTCTCCCGCGTTTAACGTCATCAGATGCTGGAATGGCCCTATCTCGGGGAGGCCACGCGCGCGAAAAAATAATACGAAAATTAAGCAAACAGTAAGCACGATGTAAAAGACCTGAATCGACAGCATAATTTGGAAATAATTGCCCTTTGGCTGCGCTCCGCGGATCGACCCGTTTCCATAATGTGTGCCGTTAGACGCAGCAGGCCGGAGGCCACCGCACGGGTAGAACGGTTCCGGCAAATTGTCCTCCAGAAGTCCCGCAAGGCATTCGGAAGGTTCTCCACCGCGCATTTGTGGTGGCTAATGACGTGCCGGGCTCCCGGGGCAGGGACGTGACGAAACAGAACCCAGCCCGAAAAAAGAACCCACTTTCATATATGGAAGTGGATTAAAGAAGCGACCCCCAAAGGGGGGAGGGCGAACAAGAACAAGTAGGTCGTTTGTGTGGCGCTCTTGTTCCAGCCTCTAAATAGCTCCATTGAATTCTTCGCTCCTTGGCACACGACTTCTTGAGCGGCTCCTCTCGTTACCTCTCGTAGGGGTCGGGCCCCGAAAGTCACAACGGTACACACCTCGCGCTGCTGCAGTTTCGGACCCGTGGGTCGCCGGATGGACTTCAATCAGAATGATTGAAGATTTGTGGAAAACAGAAATGGCAATAATTGCTGTTTTGTCCGGCTCCGACTCCTCGCGCTGCGACCGCCTTCCGCCAGGCAGGTCTAGAAGTCCAGAAGGGCACAACCGAGACCCCGAACCTTTTTCGGGACTGGTGGCCGAGTTTTTCGGGGCCTCTCGGGGCCCACTCCGATCTCGGACCTCGCGGAGTCGAGAACCTCTTGTTTGTCTTCCAGCGTTTTTTCTAGCTCCGAGCGTCCTACGGGCTACGAGGTGCCCCTTTTTTTGTTCTACGTGCCCGGTTTGAGGTCTTAACTCAAAACCGTTTGTCTAGCCGCTAGATTCGCGTGTAGCCGCGGGGCCCGGAGGGAAATAATGATTATGACTTAATCACTGGCATTTGGACCTGCTGCAGGAGGCAGGTCCGGCCACAGGTATGGCCTTCCACTCCGGGGACCTGCTCGTGGTGCAAGCGTTTTGAGGTGGAAATCGAATTACCGCGGTCCGGCGGGGAATGTGTTGTGGAAATACAGTAATTAAACTCTTTCCAGCGCTCCTTCGGACGCTCCGTTTATGTCTGGCGCTTTGTCTTAGTGCTTTCTTCGTTATCCGGGGGCCCTCATCGTTCGCAAGTCGGCGTCGAGTGCAATTTGATTCGATTCCGATCCCGGAGAACCGCCGAGAGAGCTTTCGTACCTTCCCGGGAACAATTACGTGCTTGAAGGGCGCACCTCGGACCTTGGCATTCCTTGTCAAATGCGTGCGTTTAATTATGAAGACGTCAGTCGGGGGTTGAAGTTCGAGTTCGTGTTTCCCGCATTACGATTGTCCGGAAATGGAACCGGCGCGCGGAAGAGTTCTAGGGTCTTTGGGAGAAATGTGTTAATCCCAGCGCAATTAAGTACCATTTGGCACTCGGGGCCACGGTCGCCTCAGGAAGTGCACCACATGGTTGGCGCGATGTTATAGTTAATCGATTCAATTATCGGAATCGAATTGAAACAAATAGGTTCGAGGGCGAGTTTGGCCGTAACTGGGGCACAGTCTTTAATCCGTTTCCATCCCGTCTAGGGATCTACTTTGTTTGCGTGACTGGCAAGCACCTGTTACTCTCGTTAGCCATTACTTTTCCCTGATGATTGGCATTATTGTGATTTCTGTTATAAATAATCATAAATTAATTCTCTTAATCTCCACCAGAACCAGACCCAGATCGACGAAGAGTCGAAACGAAACAATAAAATGGTGAGCATGGAGCATCGGTGAAAATGGCACAATTGGGACGAGACTGTAAACTTGAATGGGCACGAGCGTTTCATAATTCAAAAAGGGAACGGATGGGCCACCCCAGGACACAGGTGCACTTCCCGTGAATGGTAATCATCGCACATACGTCAAACTGGGGAATGGGTTTCCGGGGCCGTGGCGTCAGACCGTTACGGCCGCGCTATAAAAGAGTTCGTTAATGAACTGATTTATCAGATTATCAGATCATTGTTTCCCTCGGGTTGGACCCACGCAGTGCCATCCAGTTCGCGATTCCAGCCTTGCGGGGTTTCCTTTGCCACAGTGCTAAGGATTCCTCCCAACCGGATCATTCGACGTTATGTCAGAACCGAACCACTCGGAAGGGTTCTCTGCGCGGCCATTATGGCGCGCAAAGGACGGGGTTCGGGAGGACGCAACGGACTAACAAATTTCCACTAACGACTCCTCCCGCCATTGGGGGCCAAATCACAATGATGGTGACCCCGCCACGGCCACGGCAGTTCTGGGCCGTTTGAAGGGTGCAGCATAAAAAGGGATCCTTCCGGTGCCTCACCAAAAACGCATGTTGTGAGCAGAAACTTTCGGAGAAAAGACGTGGCGCATTATCTGCCATTAGCCTCGAGATAGAGGGACCGCGTTACGTGATGATCGCTCGATGCTTCCGTGCCGTACTCCCAGCATCGGGTTGATGAACCACGACAATGATGCCGATAGTAGGCAGAAAAAATATGTCGCAGCCAGAGCACCAAAAGAAGGCGCTCCATTTGGAACGCTAAAAAAGAATGTGTAATGGTAAAAGTGCTCCCAGATTAGATTACGGCCGCCGCAGCACGGAGCCAATATTCGGCAGGCAGCCAGGGAAAATGGTCTCGTTAAATGTGTCGTCGAACACACTACAGCCCGGGTCCCGGCTGTGTAACGACCGTAGATTTGCGCCAGAGGGAGTTTGCATAGGGCACTTCCTTCGCGCGCCCTTTTTGGATCGGATAAGGAATTTTAAAGCCCAAAGTTAAGGCACCCCCGTGGCGACTCGAATGATGTTCGAAGAAATGGTTGGTTTGCGTCACCTATGTGAAGGGCTTATTGGTCATGGGAATTGCGAAGCTCATCAACGATTTATGTGGCTAATCGACGGTGGTCTGGTAAGAAGCATGATTCGGTAATTGAATAACTGTGCAGCCTTGTTGTTGTTGTTGTATTATCGGTTTTGATTTGTTCAAGATGTTTGATAAAAAAGGGGGTGTCTCTGTCCAAAATGGGTCAAACAGAAAAAATTGGAAATCAGTTTAACATTTTATTAAAAAATCAAGTAATGTTTCTTTTGAAAGCTAATTTTACACAGAATTGGTAAAAAATATCATTCAATCCTCCAGTCTTAAGGAATGCGAATTGCCGGACCAATATTTTTCGATTGGGCGTAGCTCTGGCGTGTTGGAGGGGTTCATGTCTTTGGCCACCACCTGAACGTTGTTTGTGGCATACCACTCCATGGCCTTTTTCCCATAATCAAAAGATGCTAAATCCATTCCATTCCAATCCACATCTTTAAAATGAGAGGTGTACAAGATGTTTTGATACACTATGAAAAATTATGCGTCAAGTGGAAGTTGACCAATTTCGCACAGAGACACCCTTTAATAAGTTTTGGTTTTTGATGAAATTTTGATGGTTTGAAATAAAATATTGTTACACTTTTGGAAATTTCTAACTTTATGCTATTTCAAAAAAGAAATTCCGAAACGCAGTTTTCAGTTGAATAAAATATCAAAAAAACTATCGCCCGAGAACCAGGCGAACAGTGTCCATCAACTGCCAGTCGGCTAGTCGTGTAACAAATGTTGGTCATCGACGGTGAAATGTGCCACAATGATGTTAAAAGATAAACACGGTCCACGTGTCAGTCGGTTTGCATCCGGCAGCAAGGTCCGCCGTATCCCTCTGGCAGGAGAAACAAAACTAACTCCCGAACTAACGGAACATTGTTCATTGCTATCGGGAGGGAAAATGGAAAAGCTCCATCAGAAAATAACGGTTCACCGGTGGCGGATCGGTGAATTGGAAATATATTTTATCCACCAAAAGCGAACAGCGATGCTCCACAGAGACCAGCGGACCAGCGGTAGGGCCCTCAAAAAGTTGCGAAAATGTGAAGATATGGGATCCCATTTTTTCCGTGACGATCCTTGTGACCAGCGTCAAACAAGTTCTAATCACTCCGTGGGACGTGTTACCGTTTGCGATAGGATTGTGGACAAAAATTTGCCGCCAACAACGCGGTGGAGCAAAAACGGCGCGGAACGGGACCGACGGGAAAACGTCAGATATCGAAAAGTCAACGTCACGAAAATCCCACCCGAGCCTTGCGGGAAGTTCGGAATCCCTTTCCGAGTCCTGTGGGTGGGCCCCGCGGGGTTTGTTTATCACGGCCGCTCTGGCTGGTCCCACCACGGCCAAGCCGGATCTTATCAAAAATGATGATCGTGACCGGCCTCCGGCTGTGGATGCACTTTTTGGGCGAGCAGCATTTCAATTATAAGGGCGTCCGGGAACTCGGGACACGAACTCTGTTTGTTTCTCGCCCAAAAAACAGTGTCGGAAAAATGGCTGGACACCGGCGAAAAGCGTGTCGCTCGCGGGAAAATGTGTGACACAATCGGTGAGATAATGTTTGACTAACGCTTCACGGTGCGATACGTTCGGATATGCGTTCCCGTATTTTTTGCCGAGCAAATCCGTCGATGGCGTGAGATTAGTGGGAAACGTTGAAGTGTCCGCCGCAAAAGTGTCACTATTGTTGTCACAAGTCGGAGTGGGAAAAACGGGAAAATGGATACTGGCAGTGATGGGACTCTGGGTGTCAGTTTTGCGATATTCCAAACGAAAGAGAGAACTTTCGTTCCGTATTCCGTACTTCTTTTAGCTCACCTTATTTTGTACAATCAGCTTTTTGAAGTCCCTAGTTCTAAACTCGTTTAAGCATTCTGGCCCTTTTTGGCAAGTTTTCCATTCAAGTGGCACGTGCCTTCCGGTTCACGTGTTATCACAGGATCTCGGGTACCCCGGAAGACGGAATGTGGTTCCTCTATTTTCACTTCCCCATAAAAAGGACCCGATTTGTCGGACGATGATCCAGGGGCTGGTGACACTTTGTGTGATTAGTAATTTAGTTAGGCAGTGGCCACTGGAAGCCTGTGCTTCCAGAGGTCCGAACAGGCGAATTAGCTAATTTCCTCTTCCGCTTTCGAGAGGATTTTAGTGAAGGCGACACACTATCGCAGCATCGGTGACCGGTCTCATCAAAATTCATGACCGAAAGCAATCTGGACCGAATCTCGGGATGGGATCCCAAGGAAAGCATATTTCCAATTCCATTAGTATGGAAAGCGTGCAATTTTTCGTCACTTTCGTCTCACAGAAACTTGCCCTGGAACCGGAAACCGCTCCGGGCAGAAGGTGATGATGGCTAATTATTTGTCACCCGACCCTTACCCGATCACGTGTGGGGCCATTCGGGTCCTTCGCCCAAATCGTGGCCATTGGGGGGTGGGCGCCGGGATTCGGGATAATGTAATTCGTACGCCTTTGATCCGCCGAACCCGGAACCCGGAACCGGATGACCCTAGACGTGTCATTTTCTTCATATAAAAATGTAAATCACATCACACGCTGTATCAATGTCCGGCGTTTGTTTGTACCCCGCACACCCATGCTGTCCACTCGGAATTCCCTTTCCTGGCCCGGGTAGTGTTTTCCACGGCGAGTGACGAAGGAAAATTTATGCACCGACTGCCGGGCCTGGGCAACATAAATGATCATGATCAGCAGTTAACCGTAGCCGGGCCGAGAGTTGGGTGAGAAATTAGATTTCCGACAAAGGTCCGGGTCCCGGTCGGTCTTTTGCTTCCGGTTGTTTTTTTTTACATGTTCCTTTCTCGCCGCTTCCGGTTCCGGGCGGTCCAGGGAAAAAGGGATTCGAGGCCTGTACTTTGTTTTGATAGTAGAATGGAGTATGTTGAGTAAAATGTAAACGGTAGTCCGGATCCATTTTTAAAACGGTATTCACGTGTGTTGGGTTCTAATATGTGGTGATCCGGGAGCATGTGTTTACACGATGTCGGACGAACGGTGAATGATGATGATGATGAGGAAAGGTTTTCGAGAATGTTTTGTCGGTGCCGAAGCGCGACACCCTTACCTCGATGCAATGGACCCAGAAACAAAAAAAAGGAATTTGAACGCATCGCAAGCGCATTGGAGCATAATTAAACGCTGGAGACAGGGGTCTATCTAGGGTTTTTTAGGTATTCCTCGAAAGTATCCCATCATTATGGGCGCAATAATTGCTGTTTGAAGTGACTACGGGTTTGTCGAACGCTTGGGACGTCCAGGAATTGGGGTTGTGTGAACCAGAACCATTGACTGCTAGGTCTGTGTGATGAATACCAAAATGGCGTTAACGATCAAAGGCCTTACCGATTGAATACAAAAATTTAATGCAACAAACGGTTTTATTGACATAGAATTTAAAATTTATTTTGCGTTTAACAACGGAATACATACGCTGCTAGTAATAAGGATCAATGTTGTGCAAGGTGTGACCATTTAATTTTGAACATAAAAATCGTTCCGAAAGTCCGAAAAGCTGGAACCAGTTCCAATCGAGCACCCTGCATTCTGCATTTCCTCTTCCTTCCTCTTCTTGCACGAGCCCAAAATCAAAGGCCAGCAAGAAGCGCCCTTTTCGGAGCGAAGGTGTTGCCGAATTTGAATATGCTATTGAGTAATAACACCAGGCTCGTAAATCGTGCAGAAATCAGCCGTCCCAAAACTGCCCAGCGCATGTTCGGGCGTCCCTTTTTCGTTTTTTTCGAGCGCTTCCCAAATCCAAAAACGCATTCGACGGCGACGTCGTTTTGGGTAAAGTGTAAAAACGATGCATCGATAAAATCAATTGCCCAAAAATGGCACAATCGTGCAGTGCGCACGTTTATGCGCGAGTCCGCCAAACGAGCGCGGCCAGAAAAAGTACGGCCTCGGCCGATGATTTCCGCAAAGGACTTTACAGACCGGCCAAGACTGATCCGGGGAGAACATGAAATAATGCTGCCCAGAATCGCACGACGGAAGAAAGGCAACGGAACGAAGAATCCCGGATGGGTTCGATGGGCTTGAAGTTTTTGTTCCCGACCATCGGCTGGCCGGTGGTCCGCCACAACGCCTTCGTCGTCGCTGCCGCCGCCGCCGCCGCCACCGCGGAAGGACGAAGACAAAAGTCCCAAAAATCCGATCGTGTCCGTCTATCAACGTCGATCGAGACAAAAAAAAACTGGCATAAAAGCGGAAACAGGACGCAGTGGACGCACTCAAAAAAAAAGCGAAACCAAAAATATAAATATTGAACCCGCCGCCCGTAAAACAACCGACAATTGGCCCGGCCAGCCAGAGGGATGTCCGCGCGGAGTTGGCGCGGCCACATCCTCTTCATTGTTTATTACCCGGAATAAATGTCACATTATGCAGCCTGGGAGACCGCGCGTCCCGATCCGATCCGAGCGGAGGAAGTCGCGCCGAGGCCGCCCCCGGGTTGGGACGATAAAAATCAAACCCTTCTTTCCCTAAGGAAGTGCCGCCGACGACCGAAAGAATTAGGACCGAGGGCAGCAAAAAGTCGAGCAAGTCGTCCAGCGAGCGAGCAGCAAAAACAGCAAAACGAACGAAACGAACCGCAACAAACCGTCGATCGATTTTCAAGATCAAAGCCATAAATATTCATTCGTCGACGGCTTTCTCGTCCTGCCCCGCTGGTGCTGGAGCACCGGGGGTTTTCTTTTCGCCAATTGATGGCCTCCGTGGCTCGCGTACCCGATACCGATCGATCTCGATGCGCTCGATCCCCGGGCCGGGCGAGGCGAGCGTCTCCGATAGTAATCGATAGTTTTTCCCCCAAGGTTCTTACGATTGGCGGTGGCCTGGCGCTTGGTCTCTCGGCGGTGAGAACGAAAAGTTTAGTTTCTTCGTTCGTTTTCCACAATCGGCAACGACTGCTGTTGAGGCTTATTTAGTGGCCAGCATTGGGTGGCTATATTTACTGCAGCGTCGGTGATCTGTGGAGAACTTTTACTCGAACGTTCTAGACGTTCCGCCGCAGGCTCGATGCCCAAACCGTCCAATGCTGGGATTGGAGGCCATATTTATGGAATGTTATAGGGAAATAAAAAGCCCAAGATAGTCCACGTGGGTAAAAATTTTTTATTTTAAAATTATTTAAAAGAAAAGTTAAATCTACTAACAAAATGCGTTAAGTTTTTGTCTAAACGAAAGCGTAAAAAAAGCTTGAACTTGTTCGCACGCAACCCATGAATGCAGTTAAATGGTTCCGATCCATCGCGTACGATACGGGATCCGTGGTTGCGCTGCGGATCCGGTCCCCCCCTCCGACTCTCCTTTCCCTGAGAAGCCTCTCGGGGACATTATTTATAAAATTTATTTGAGCCCGAGAGAGTGAGTGCGCGGTTCCGGACCGGTCGGACCTATCGACCGGGGCCGGTAGCTCGACTGCGAACCGGGCGCGAAGGATGCGCCCCAAGGAGGCACACTGGCGGCACTGCGCTGAAAAGGAGGCAAACAGAAACTAACTTCAAAGCACCTCCAACAATGTAGCGGCATTGTAGGAGTCTCGACCCGCGACCCCCGGGCCCGCTCCGGAGAGCCTTTGGTCTTGGCATCGATTTGTGTGCACCGCACCGCGAAAATACCGAAACAAACCCCTTGGCCGTCAGCGCATCGAATCCGCGTGGACCGCGGAACAAACGGAATGGCTGAGAAAAAAAAATGGCCGAGATCTGTGGCAGCCTTGCTGGGAGAAGGCCCAGCATGGGCGCAACGGGCGCATCAAGTCACCGAGAGAGCGAAACGATCATTTATTTTATTGATTTAGCGTTCGGCAGACGACCAGGTGACTTAAAAATGGGAACCCGGGCCACGGTGACGGCGGGACCACGACTCGCCACGGCTTTTTGGCGGCGACCCGCTTCACGGTCGTTCCTGTTCCTGGGGAGGATGGCACGACCTTTCGGCGACCTACGCCAGGGGACGCGGCCGCGGCAGTGGATAAAATTTATTCGTTCACTGCAAGATCAAGAGATCAAATCTGGAGCTGGCTAATAACTCCTCGACCCGTCCGGACGATTGCTCGCGACGACGTTCGTTGGAAGGGACCGTTTTCCGATCCTCGCCAAATAGCGTCGTCGTCGCGCCGGGAAGTTCCATTGTCCGTGTGGATGTGTGCGCCGAGTGGTTGCTCCGGTTATCAGTGCTTCTTGGACGGAAGCGGGAACCTTCCGAGGCCGGGAGTCCCGGGAATATTTATACTTCCGCGAGAAAGATTTAGATCACCATTGTGTTTGCCGGCGGCGAGAGGGCGATTGGGTTAGAAAAGAAGCACTGTGACTGTGGCCATAAAAAGGTACCCCCCCCGGAAACACCCAGCCGTAATCGACATTTATAGTTGATTTTGTCACTGAAACATGATTAAGAGCCCCCCCGTTCGTTTATTTTAGATTGTTTTAAAAAGCAGAAGACAGTTGATAACATTTATCATTTCCATTTGACACCTTTCACACCGAAGCGCTCCCTGGTTGTCAGTTCGCCAAGCTCTGGCAGGGGGCTAATTAAGGATCCGTTGGGGACGCCGTGCTGTCAAACGGCGATTTGACAGTTCGCTCAGATCAGATTTTTACGATTGCTTTTTACGATTTACGATTTACGATGTATGGTTACAGTCTGGAAGAGTTAACGCGTAATAAAAGAAATTGGCCGGTATTTCGTTGAGCAGCGCATTAATTCGTTTTCTCCTCTTTCAGCGGCCCAAATGGAGGCAGGTAGAGAGGTGTACCGTAGGCTGAGGGCCAATCTGGAGGGTGCGCTTCGGCCGGTTCGTTCGGTGAGTGCTGCCGAGGTTAAGGAGCAGGAGAAGGAACCTGAACGGAAGGGGTCAACCGTTGAAACATCCTTGACCCTAGGGTTGACGTACCCGGCCCACGGACAAGTTCCCTGTCTGGTGGACCGTGTTACGGTTCGACGCAATGGCCGAGTGCCCCAGTTCGTGGCCGCGGAACCGCTCCGGGCGGGCGATCTGATCGCCTGGGAGAAGCCGCTGCTGTTCGTCACCAACGTGGGAGGATACGCCGCGTGCGACTACTGTGGCACCGACTGTTCGGACATTCGGCAGATTTCCTGCCACGGCTGCTCGTCGACGGTAGGCTTCTGTAACGCCGAGTGTCGCAAGCGAGCCTACAACACTTACCACTGGCTGGAGTGTTTGATGTCGGACGGCGGGATCTCGTGGTTCCGGGAGGAAACACGGCTGGCGTTGCGTCTGTTCTGCCTGGGGCTGACCGTGTACGAGAAGGACTTCGGTAGGCTGTACCAGCGCTACAAAAGTGTGGCCTCGGCGAAGTCACCCGACGATCCGCTGAGTGCGTTCGCTGGACCCGGTCACTCACTGAAGGACCGCCACGACGCACTGTTCCGGTTGCCGTTTGACGAGCAGATGGCCCGGAAGCTGTGCACCGAATTGTTCCACCAGCTGATGGAAAAGTACTGCCGCCAGCTGGCGAGTGTTCTGAGGATGATGAACATCGAGTGCAACGTCACGCATCTCAGAGAGCTTACGAAGTACTACCACTTCGTAAGCTGCGAAACCAAGCAGAGATCTGTACTTCCGATACCCACCGGGCTCTTAAAGTGCGAGGCCAAAGACCGATTAATCAAAGGCGACGGTATCTACCCGATGATGAGCCTGTTCCGCCACTCCTGCAACGCGAACCTCAAGCTGATCTCGACTGCGGACAACTGGCAGCTGGTGTTCGTGTTGCGTCCGACGGCCAAGGGCGAACCGCTTTGTTTGGCTAAGTAAGTGTTCTTTTCTCAACCATCAAAATGATTCTACCCACATTCTAATGTTTAATGTGACGCTCCCCCCTAGACAACACTATTTCGTCAAAAATCGCGAAGAGCGTCGTCTTAAAGTCCAATCGATTTACGGCAGGCGGTGCGCGTGTGACGCATGTCGTTACGATTATCCGCAGAATCATTGCGCTATACCCATTACCCATTGCTCCGACGAGCAGCGCATGGTGTTTCAGGACTGGCTGAACAGTGCCGGCCCTGTGACACCTCCTTACAGTACCGAGTTCCTGCAGTATCAGATGAAGTTTGAGTACGCCCTCATAAGGAAGTACACGCATGCAAGGGTTCGACTGGCCACTGGCGGTGGGGCTGCGGAACTGAACGTGTTGAAGGTCAGGAAGGTGTAGAAGCAGGATGAACGTAATAGATGTGGCGTCCAAAAAGCCACAAGCGCTAAAGTCGCTCGACAAATATCACACTAAGGAAGACCAGGAAGAGGCCAGGTGAGCAACGAATCAATCAACCGACTCGACTAACTTGCAACAACTGCAACACGCTGGAACCGTGGCGTTGGTGGTTTCAGCTTCAGTCCGCTGCAATTACGCCGCAGAAAGATCCCCAATAAAGCAAGTTTGTAGCGAAAGTCGAAAGTCCAGTGCTGGGGAGTTGAAAGTTTTCGCATTCATTTCCACCGAGCTGACCCAAGAATTTTCCGATCCGGCGGTATCGGCAAAAGTTGCGCCCCAGCCTCGATCGTAAATTCTTGTTTTCCCCCGTTCAGAGATCCTCTCTCGGGCCGATGGCGGAAGCTGCGAGTAGTCCGCTCTTCGCTGTCCGGGGTTTGAATCGAAGGTTTGCTTTGCCAGGTTCAGGCAGTGAATCGGTTCCTTGGGGGTGGCCATGTTCCCGTGCCCGTGGCCCCGACTGTTGAAGCCTTTAGTTCGCTTTCGTGCAGTTTTGTAAATAAATTTCTTCTTATCAAGTTAATTGCTCAATTAAAAAAGTTTATTTTTATGAACTGGTGGATGCTGAACTCGAGGAACGTTCACGGACCGAAAGCTGCCAGGAAGGATTGTTTATCTTACGCCCCGGAGGATAGTGTGTGGAAACCCATCGACACGCACCACCTAGGAAGGTATAATGGAGAATCTCCCCGAACTAGAAAGGGGAGCGTGTGCGCGACCCGGTTCGGAGCAGGCGCACCTTACCGTTGTTGAGCGAACCGAAGTGGCTGCTACGAGGTTCCGGTTTACGAGCTGAATTTAAATACGCTGATAACGCGCGACGCGGATTGGAAACTAGCGCTTCTCTGTATCGCTCGAAGCAGGGTAATGTGTAATCTAATGGTAATGTGCCCGAGTCTGCTAAGATGGCGCTCGGAGTGATGGTTTTTTTTATTGCAGGAATGCCAGATATACCGGCGCACCATTCTTGGACAAAGTTCAATGAGACGGACGGACGGTGACGGAGCTTGATCAGCAAACTTTTAAATGCAATTTCCGTGCAAGGACGGCCTGTAGCGTTGTTTATCGGACTGAATTTACATTTAAATAGACTCGTGTGATGGCCATGTGGAACCTCAGCTGAGTCATCACCGCAACACCGGTTCCCAGGGATGCAGTTTCAGTTAATGACGGGCGTGTGCTCAACCATGGCGACAATGAGTCCAAGTGGCGAGTTCTGGGTAGAAAATGGACAACACACGTGGAGTTAATTTATGATACACCAACCTGAAGTATGACGTAGCCCGGCTCGGATTCAGCAGGGGACAAGTTCGATTCGGATGACCGGAATGTCGGTCGCCTAAAAAAAAAACCCATTTTTTCTTGCAGGAGACGCATCGCGCGAGAAACCATTTATCACCTCCGCCGCCGCCGCCACCGCCGGTCTGCGGTCGCCTGTTCGCATTCTTCGGTTTTATGGTACGGCCTAAGCTACGGTGTGTTGGCAATGTTGTAACGTTGGCCCCGGGCCGGAGTGAAAAGAAACATATCAAAAAATATTTATTATTTGTTTTGTTCAGCATCTCCGCCTTCTGCTTGTCGCACGTTGACGAGACAAACTGGCTGGCAAAGGGGGCCGGAGTGCGTCAGCATCAGCGGTCATTGTTTTGGTCGGTTTCACGCGGAGGTTATGGCTGAAGGGACCTCACACCAGCAAGGCTCATCTCTATCTTCTGGTGATGGTAGCAATCGAATTTGAAGCACCCGAGCGTCAATGTGGCACGAATGCTTCGGAGTTTGGCCAAGATCTGGTTAGATTTCCAGTAATTCATCTTCGCGGTAACATGACACCGGCCGCCGCCGCACGAAGAAGAGTCCGGTGTCAAGGCGTGAGGTCAGCGGTGAGAGATTCGGCTAAACACGGAGGAGGCGTTCTGTTCCCATGGTGATCCGTGCTTTGCCGAGGTTTCCACAGTCATCGGCTCGCCGGTGACGCATGGGTGAATAACGCAAACGCTACAGGCATTATCTTTCGCCACAGAATGGCAGCTTTGTTTGGTCGTGGTTGAGAAGATATGGCCTGAAATTGCCAGAACTAGGCGAGAGCTTGAAGACTTGGAATGGAATCTCTGGGTTCGTCCATGAATTGACGGCGAAGTGCTGCGATCGCTCAATGGTTTCTACAATGTTTTACTTTGGATCATAGTAGCTTGGGAGTTACTCTGTCACAATGTACGGCAAGCAAGTTTGAAAGGATACATCGACATTAAAGTGTCTGATCCGCTTTCTGGAAGTGAGGCCATTGTTTTACATCAGCAACAATGAAGAAGAGAGAGCATTGTAACAAATAGATAGAGCAGTGAAGCAACTTGTCCACTCGTTTGCACCGTTTCGAATGTTTCGAAGGCACACCAAGAACGAGAAACCACCGCGCGCCCGTCACGTTTCTGGACCAACGAGGTAAATTTGATCACCTTTCGAGGCGCACTATCTGCCGTACCGTACCTGTGCAAATTCTTGCCCTGCGACGGCGTGCTTCTTTCGCATCCGACATCACCACGCGTGCTCGCGCGCGAACAACGGAACTAAAGGATGATCCGTTCGTCCTGTGGCTGATGGAGCGCGAAATTGATTCCCTGACGGCTGGCTGTGAGGCGGCGAGGGCTGTAAATAAAATAACGGGATCGAATAAATTCAATAACCATCATAACGAGGCGACGGCCGTTCGCGGGCCACCCCGTCAACGTCGGTCGGTGGCGTCTCTGCTCTCCTGTGCGCCCTTTTGAAAATGGCTCCGTTTCCGGCTGACGGATGGGATGCGCCTCGCGCCGATGAGCGACAGACAAGGGGCCGGAACACGGAGCCGGAACTCACTCCGGAAGACGCGAGACAGCGTTTGAACTTTAACCACATGTTTCTGATTCCGGCCCGCGAACAGGGCGGCACGTTCGAAAATTTGCCCGCGCAACGGAGACGTCGGCACCACCTCCGCTAACCCGTAGGAATTTAATTTAAATATCAAACTCAGGCGGATGGTGGTCCGGGGCTTCCACCACCCTGCCCGCTGCTGACGACTATTTAGAGCTCGCCAGTCGGGTTCCTTATCCTCTCCCGGACTATATTGTTTCGCCGGTGCCACGGTGCTGCTCTGTTCCGGTAGCTCCTTCCGAACACCGAAGATGCTGGTTTTGGAGCCCTGGTAGGATTTTCTTTGTTATCCTCGCGGAACACACATACAGGCGGTTCCGGGTTGCGCAAAGTATGCTCGCGAAAACGTGATTGATTCGTTATCGGGTCAACGATAACGACCGCACAGCCTGGCTCTCGGGTGCGGTGCGGTCTTCTGCGGAGCTCAGCATCCGGATTGGTGTTTACGCGTTACGCCGAGGCTAAGTGTAGTGATGAATTGCAGCATGGCTTGGTGGGGGCCCTTTGTAAAAAGGACAAAGGGTGGCCGGGATTTTAATGTCGTCGAAGATGGATTTACGCCTCTCGGAAGCTTGGCTTTGCCGAGCGCGCACTCGCGCGTGCTTGCGCGTGTTGCACGTGGGGGACTTCCGTTCGACGCCTTCGTCTGATGGATTCGATTAGGGGGAATTCGGTCGTATTCTGCATGCGTGTGCGTGCGAAGTGTAACGCAATTTTAATGGCAAACAACTCCACGCGCCCGCAGGAATTCGAAGGCAAGTGTTAAACTTTATTTGCTCTCGATTCGATTACCCGGGACGGGTGAAGCTTTTGCGGTCGTCTACTCGTTTGAAGTTGAATAACTGCGAAGCGACCTTCAAAATGTCCTTTTAGGAAGCATTACACAACTAGAATGAAATAATTTATCGGTAAAACATTTTACGTTATGGGGCGTTGTATGAGCTGATATTGTAATTTAAAAGTCGTAAAACGTAACCATCGTAAGTGAAAGGAAACCCACGTCAAACCCCAAAAAACAGCTCGTCAGCTCGTCTCAAATACCAACCGTACCTTCGACCGGGTCTGACATCTTGTTTCACAAGCACGCTAATAAATCGCCTCATGAATCCTTTAAACTCCCGTCCTTCGCGGAAAAAGGGGTAATCGATGGAAACTTAATCGCCGATACCGCCCGATCACCGATTACACCGCCTTATTACATAGTACACCTCTTTTCGCCGAAGTCAGCGGGGCCCGGTACCGTGGCCCGAGTCAGCAAAACGGGTGTCCTTCCGATCCCGGCAGGCAGTTCGTGGAAGGAAAGCTTCATTAGCGGCGTCTAGCAGGGAACGATGGCAGCGGCAGCCCCACTCTCGCAATTATCCTGCTCCCGCTCCGTCAATAGGCAATTGTGCCCGGGACACGGCCCCAGGATCAGCAGAATTAAACCGTTCGACATAACCTCACCCGGGCGCAACAATGGGGCCCCTTAATCGGTGGGCGCTCCATCGAACGTCAGCGGGTTTGGGTGTCCTTTGGCGAAGACTTATTGGATCCATCCTCGCAAGGACGACGATGGCGTCGGTTGGGCCATATGGCGGTGCCCTTTTGGTCTCCGGTAGCGGGAAAGCTCCCGCCGAGTGTGATAATGGGCTTTCGATGGCGAACACAAGCTTTAATTACTTGGCTTCCCGTCTTCAGTGCGGCCTGTGTCGGTGTAATGAGCGAAACTGTAAACTCGGTCGAAAGTCGGTTGTGTTATCCGAAAAGCCACGTTAAAGACCGTGTCTATCGTTAATAGCGAGCCCGTAGGACCCCTTTCTTTCGCCCCGGGCGCGTTATCGTTACGAACATCCTTGTGACACGCGGCATGTTTTTTGTCCCATGTTTTATGCTGCGTGAAAAGTTTAAGATTTTTTTTTCAAATTACTAAACTCTCTTTTCGGGAAATGAGGGATGAATAAAATATCGCTCGGCAACCCGTGCTTTGCGTTGTGCTGAAGTTCCAAGAACTCTCCAACGCCAAGCAAGAAGGAAAACTTTCGCATCGGCAGTGGCCGGTCGGGAAAGCAGCCGGAAAAACGCGCCAACTCTTCGTGTGTGGCCGGGCGGGCGCAGGAAAATCGGGCGCCGAGCCGTGGCGTTGTTAATTATCAAAACAGACGTGCAACAAACGGGGCACTGGCATTAATTTATGATAATCTGACAGTAACTCCAGCAACCCGCAATGGGCCATGCTGCGGCGTCGCTTAACATGCATTAAAAATGAAATTGTAATAAAAGTAAGTGGCCAAGAAAGTGAGTGACGGTTTCGAATTCGAAATCATCGACCGTTCGCTAGCGTGAAATGGCTGTGTTCGGGGCTATGTTTTAATTCCCGCATTCTCGTGGCTCGGCTTCTGGTAGCACCATGTTTTATGCATGCTGCATTCGTGTGGTGGGCGGCCAACATGTTTAACGGCTTCACCGGACATCCCCAGGGGCCAGCTAATTACATAACCAGACTAAACTTTTGCCAATAAAAAAAGAACACGTTTAACATCGCCACTCGAACATCGTGGTTTCGTCGTGGCAACGGCCACCGGCCGATCGGGTGTTGGAAATGAATTCGGGAGGTCCCTCCTCGGGTTAAAAAATGTGGGTCAAATGAGATTAGACACCTCTACTGGGTGAGACGGCGCGGGACGATCACAATGAAAACGGTCATACATTATTTATAAGGATTGTATCTCGGGGGGCCATTTCCGCGATTGGGAAGTGATGCTGCTCGCGGGTGTTGTTGGTGTCGCCCGAAAGGCCTGACGGCGGCCTTTTTGAGCTTTTGCGCTATAAATCATTCGAAAATTCACAATTAACCTCGATCTCTATCAGTCGGCAATTACGAACTGCCGTGTGCCCCGGATCCGTGTTTCAGGTGGCGCGTCGGATTCTAAGGTTTCTTGGTGGCCGACCGACCGACCGGCCTTTCTTTTGCTTATCATCGTGAGCAAATTACTTTTCTACCTTTGGCGCCTTCCCCATTATCGCCCCAAGACGCGCTGGGGTTAGCAGGTTGCTGTTTGAAAATGTCACTCCCAGGGGCGCTTGGGATGCCCGGGCACTATAATCGGGTTTTAATTGCGTCGGGATCGGAGTCGATCGAAGTGTTGATGTTGGTGGGTTGGCCACCGTTTTCGGCATTCAATCAATCTTGTTCGCGAATGACGGGCCGCTCGCGAACTGTCCTGGGCGTAACTATCCGGAAGGTGTGCTCGGCATGTCCTTTGGCGGTTCTGTCGACGTCAATCGCCACTTTGGAAGCGCCAAAAATGGACCAAAGGGAAAGTTTATGCAAAGAATGACCGGCAGGCGAATCGTATAGCTCTTGCTGCGTTCTTTAATTTTAAATAAAAAGAGAAATTCCCCGACAATTAACTACTCAAAACCGGATCGTGGCGCAAAGAACAAACACGACTTAAAAACGGAAACTTATGGCTTTGGCCAACTTTTTAATTGAGTCCCGAGAAAGCGCGCCCAATTCTCACGTAATTTGTACCAAATTTGTCGTACCATTCGAAACTTCCGTATCCAAATCGGAATCTTTACGAAAGGAGGAAAGGCTTGCCGGGCCGTAGGGACGTAACTTACCGAACTTTATTGCCGGTGTGTGTTAAGAGTTTTTGATGTCTCTCTTCGCACGGTTAGAAAATTAAGGTCCACGAGGAGTCGTCGCGTCGCGCCACAAAGATGATCGAAATGGGCCACCTCTGAGTACCTGGGCGGTCGGGCGAGAAAATAAAGACATTAACCATCTTCGGCATCTGCGGGTGTTGGTGAGAAATACACCAAGCGGTCAAGCGGCCCCGCGGGATTGGCCCGGTCAGTCTTTCTTAGCCCCACCTGAACCTGAACGGACGGAGAATTGGAAAATTATGCACCGAAGCCAAGGCGGTCACGGCGGCCCGGTGAGAAAACGGATCGAGTGCAAGGTGCACAAGCGATGGACAAGGTCGTAAAGTTGTGAGTTTTATGACACCGAGTTTCTACCGAGCCTGGCCCCCTCCGTTCGATCGATCCCGATTCCGATCATCATCTCGGGCATCCTTAGTGGTGGTGGTTCTGCGTTTTTTTTAGTTTGGGGGGTATGCAAAATCGCTTTCGACCAAAACCGCTTCGCAGACCGCAGAACGAGCTGGAGTTTAGAGAGAACATTAAAGTGTAAAGGATTAGGCCAATAACGGCCAAACACCGATGGGAGTCACGCTCTCTCAACGCGGCCGCAGGAAGGCATAAATAATTGGATAGTTTATAGGCGTTTAGGTGGCGAACTAAGGAAGCGGACAGAAGCGGTACAGAAAAACTCGGCAGAAAGCTTAAATTTGAATCGGTCAGCTATGACATCGTGTTCCATTTTGGGTCGAATTTTCCCACTCTCAGTTCGCTCGCATTATTTACGATGCTTCATAACTTGGGTTCGCTTTTTGGAAATGGGAAAGAGTTGTAAAGTGACCATATTATCCTAATTAGGTTCCATAATCGGCACCATCAACTTGCCACCAGCCACCAGCACCAGGTCTCTGGTGTCTGTTGCATTTTTAAACGCACCCAAACTCGCCATTATCGACTCGAAACAAGGAGGGGCACCAGAATGGCGCATACGGTCACGGCGCAATATGATCCCGGGGCCTCGGGGTCCCCTCGGGGAGTAAGATTTCACGTGACGCATTTTCCTCCTATTTACCAGCTCGTCAACGTCAGTGTCACAACAAATGCGCCCATCTCGCTTTCTGCGTGTTTTTTTTTTCTTGCGGAACCCCTTGAGAGGTGCTCCCGACCGGTACAGGCCAGACGCAGGTTATGGAGGGTGACAGTCCTTCGGGCTACGTGTGTCCGTTGTGCGCCCCTCGTGTTCCCGACTATTGATCAATCACATTTGCTGCGAACTACGCGCATTCTGCAGCCAGGGACATCCGTCAAAAAGATAAGGCAATCAGGACGATGGCCGTCGGCTAGGGGGAAAGAAATTAGCAAATAATGCACACGGGGTAACTGGAGACACCGAAGCGCAATTAATCTGCAAATGGGTTTTCGATGTTATTATTGGTGTGGCTGCGGCTGAAGTCGCGTGCGGCTCTTGGGCTCCTTTCCCTCGGCCAAGGACACACCGCAGGATGTGTCGGCCTCTGTTGGCCAAAATTTGGCAATCGATCTTATCGAGCTGTAGTGTAAACTCACGTGTCCCTGGGGAATGGTTCATCCGGAGCACTCGCCAAGGATTTGTTGATTTTTCGACGGTGCGCCGGCACAAGTGGCCATCGCCACGCGGCCACTGCCTTTGCGTGTTTGTGAAGTGCGCGAAAATGGCGGAAAACTATTGACTCTCGCTTGTGGTGGTGGAATTTTTATCGGGAAACCGAATCGAGTCACTGGAACTCACTTCTTGACACATGGTTTTAGTCCGGTTTCAAAGATGGCCACCGATTAGTTTTCGGAGAGTGCAGCAAATTACGGAAAATGTTGGAATTTCGTAGCCTCAGGGTTGGCTTTTCTTTTCTTTTCGCCCACTCTCTGGCCCTGTCTGCCGATCAATTTACATAATTCACTTCATCAGGGCGATGCTTTGTCTGGCCATCCGTCTGGTGGCTGGTGGCTGGGTTTTCGATAATCGAAAGGACTCGCCAAACTGTCGCAAGTCCCGCCGCTCGTCCTGGAATCAAATTAGAATAAAAGCCGAGCCGTCGTTCTCGGTTCTGGTCGGTCGAGACAAATGACTCCAATCATTTTTTACACTTTCCAATTCCTCCCGGGGCGTCGAGCTGGGCCTAGGGCTTCAACCAAGGAAGTGTCTCGCTCTCTCTCTCTCTCTCTCTCTCTCTCTCTCTCGCGCCCAGAGGACAGTGTCAATCAAAAGACGCCTGCGAGGTGTCCCAGGAGCGTCGGTCGATGGAGAAGAAATAAAGAGCGAAGAATGTCTGCGATTTCGCCGGGACATCCTTACCATTGTCAGTGTCCTTACGGTTCCATTGTGTCGCTGCACAATGGTGGCGGTGGGCGCTACACTGCAGCCGTATGCGAACAATGCGTTCTCGGTCGGGACATGGGTTGTTTGCGTAGGACCAACTCGATTCCTTCCGCAGGATTCCTTCGACTTGGGTGTCGCAGGTCCCACAGCCGAGGGCTGGCGGTGGGAAGATTCACTTGCGATAAGCAAACCGCGATTCCAAACATGTCGGGACATTGTGAATCAGTAAAAGCGTGAGAATTTTCAGTGGATGCGTCGGAATGAAATCGATTTCGAGGCTACGCCACGCCGTAATGGTTCCGGTTCGTGCCGGAAGTCCGTGCCCAAGGACAAGGGCACCTTTCTTCGAAGGAATTCGGCAAATGATTTCGACTACCTGAACCCTGAAATTACGTGACGCTGTTTGGGGATGCAATCGTATCGATCCCTGGCTCGGGTGGCATCTCGTCACATCCTTTTGCCGCCCGCCAAGGGGTTCCAGCTCCACCAAGTCATTGGCAGTAATGAACCTTCCGGCTTCCTTTCCTCGAGAGGGCTCTCGGAAGATGCGCGCTTCCTTACGGATGACTTCCTGGTTCAGGGATGGTCTTCCGTTGACAGAAGCGAACCTAGACGTTGCATAAGCACGAGTCTTAAAATAATGTTTAGATAATAGCAAGACGGTATCGATCGCCGGGAGGGCTTTAAGCGCGCCGTCCTGCTCGTTGATGGGTTGGCTATTATTTTGCAATAAGTATCTGCACCCGGCACACGCCTCTATCTCCGCCGTCCCCGCTCTCTCTCTCTCTCTCTCCGTGGTCCGTGGAGAAGAAATTGATCATCCACATCGACCCTGTAATTGACAGGACGATAAATTACACTCCGGCAAGTGGCCTTCCGAAGTGGAGCTTCCGATGATGTTGAATTTAAAGCTCATTAGAAACTCGAAACTTCAAAGACGCTGCTGCTGCTGCTGCTGCTGTCTGTGTTGCTGGGGGCCCTGTGACTGTGGGGCGCGTTTGAAGGGTTTCACCCGGTCATCGGGGTTGCTGCTGCTGTCCGAAGAAGCGGTAGACGGTCCCGTCCTTCAGTCAGTCCGGTTTTTGGGCCCATTGAACCGTTAAATCATCCGGCAATCATCGGGGACGAGTGCACCGTTTAGCAAGCGGGTCACCCGTCTGGAGGGAGTTTTCGCCAAAGGGAAGTCACCGGTGGTGGGCGCCGGAAAAACGCCGGACGGCTGACGAAATCTGGACCCGGAGCGGCTCCGTTCTTCGTCAAGCATCTCGAGCGGGCGGGCTCTAAAGTTCTGAAGTTGAAAGTCTGCCTCCATGAGCAGACCCGCTCACTCCCGGACCCCGTTATTGGCCAATTAATTGATGTTTATTCAACTCGTCGCTTCGGCAGTGTCGTGCGTCGGGTGCGGGTTGGCGCCGGCCGCTGAAGGCATTGAAGCATAAATCAAACAACGTCACCGTTTCCGATATGGCAGCAATAAATAATGATCTAAATTTAATGAGAACACATCACTGGCAGAAAGTTTGCCGTTCGGCCGGCCGCTGGACACTGGGCTGGCTGGCGGCTGGTCTGGTCCGGTGGTCGGAAGCACTTAAGGCGGAGGCCAGAAGTCCATCGCCGGCGACGAGCCGAGTTGGTTCAGTTAACTTAGGAATCTGATTCCCCCGGGGGGACTCTTCCGAGATCGGTTATCACGAAATGGGGACGGGATTTTTTGGCCGTTCGCTCCTCGCTCCTGATCTATGATTTATTGGCGGCGATGCTCATTGAAAGCAGATCTGTTTATGTTTAGGGACCCGCCAGTTCTGTGGCCGGGTAATTAGTGTTTGTGGCCAACACTCACTTTTTTTTTTCCACTGTGTGTTGCCCAAACAAGATAAGCAGACGGGGGGCATTTATCAAGGGTCCACTTAAAGTGGGTTGGCCTCAAGGGCCCCATGAAAAGCGGTGCAGATGGTGGGGAACTGTGAGCAAAAAATATCCTATAATTGATGGAGAACGCGCAGAACTTCATTAAATTAAAGCGCGAGAAGCATCGTTTGCTCCACTGTCTCAGGTCCGTGATCCTGAAGACCGCGTTAGTGTTTATGTTATGTTAAGGGACGCACGCACCACGCAAACACGACCGGCCGATTGTAACAATAATCGGTGCGACATAATTAACTGACCTGGGCCACACCGGCCCCAGAAGCGAGGCTGTTCAAACGATGATAGCCTACAAGCGGTTCCCGGGTTGAGAAAACATATCGATATCAAATAACCGACTCGACTCGCTGAACCAATAATTGTGCATGGACTGGACTCCAGGCTCCGGACGGCGGCCGGACACAAACAATCGCCGACCCCAGGACCCTCTCCTGAGTCGCACTTAGCGAACCGTAAATCTACCTCTCCGCAACATAGTCGAAGCGGCCGATCTGAGGAGAAGTTCCATTTTGGAGGACGAAGGTTCCTGAAGCAAATTGCTACCGAAATGGGCGACCATCGGACTGGCCCCGACTTGCTCCGTGTTTGTGCGCGTTAAATCAATTAGACAGTGCAGTGGACTGTGCAGTGGCCGGGATGCACCGGGGTGAGTTATTAATAATTACGTATGGCTCTAATTTAACGTCAGTGGTCTCGTTTCCGCTACGCTACGCCACAGTCCGGACTCGGAGTGTGTGGTTATTTGATGAACGATATAAAAATATCCCGATGCTGCTGCTGCTGCTGCCAGGAGACGACAGGAAGGCCCTGAAACCTTACCTGCTACATCCCGATCCCGCCTCACGGAACTCCACGGATACGGATTTGATCAAATGCACTTCGGACTTGATTTAATCGTTTGCGGGCTGGTGAGTTTCGTCCGCCGTGCATCCCCCAAAACAGGAGGTCCGGGGTGGCTCGGATCCGATTGCAAGTGGCAGCACCGAACCTGAACCTGAACCTGGATCTGGACTGTAAAGTTGTACAGTAGCGTCTCTCTCGGAGGCGGTAACTTTTCGATTGCGCACAGTCTTGGCCACTGGCCCGGAACTAACGAGGACGAGCTCGCCAGGGAATCGCCTAACGACGTTTGGTTCTGTGTTTCGGTTCTCGGCCTACCCGAAGTTGGGGGGGGGGGCCACAAAGTGTAGTGCCGGTTTCCCAACTCCCGGGCGCTCCAGGAGCTCCGGGAGACCACACCGGACCAGCCCGGACCAGACCGGACCAGACCGGACCAGACCGGACTCGAGGCAGGCAGGGCAGTGTTTTGATTTAGTCCAACACATTTTCGTTGCAGCCACGCATGCAACAATTACACTTGACAGACCACACTTCGGTGTGTCTCTCTCGCCCTGGCTCTCCCCGGGAAGCCGTGTACTTCCTGGCTGCCGGTGACGTTACGGAACCTTGCGAAGGGGTTCGTTTATCCGTGTGCACAAACAGATTTGCTTCCGACTCCGGCCCCGGCTCCGGCTCGGGTAATGGAATTAATTAATACGAGTCCGAAGGGTTTACACTTAGGTTCCGGTTTCCGGTTCCGTTCGTCTGTCACTGGCGCCAGCACTGGTATTCAGAAGTGGGCCTGGGGTCGGCACCGAAGTGGGCAGACCGAGATTCTTACCGAGCCAAACGCTGACCACACCACCACCAGTTATGAAGTGGTTTTCGGGCTTCCTTGAGTTCCGATCCCGGTCTGGCCATTTGAACGACGGCTGGACCGGGCGGCCCCTCACGGGAAATCGGAAGTAATTGCGTTTGAATCAATTTTCAGTCCACTGCACACGCGACATGCGAGGACTACGGCACGAGGCTGGAAAATGATTTTCCCAACGCCGCAACGTAAAAATTCCGATCCGGCCAGCAACGTCCTGGGGCGCCATTTTTGACTTCGCTCGCTGCTTCTGGTTTATGGTTCGGCGGATCGGACGATGACGGATGTGGAAATCCCCCCGGGGAGCCGCGCGTCTATTACTTGGCATATTTTTGCCACTATTCACACAGCCCACGCCCCGAGAAGCCGAGAGCGGATCGAAGTTTTTTCGATATTCCGGCGGTTTGATTGACAGCATGCTAAATATTTGTTGGTTTATTTGATATGAGTTTGGTGCGGAGTTTCGGGCGGCAACGGGGTTTTGTTTTTCCTGCTCCCGGCGGGGGGTGTTTCGCGGGTAACGCACTTGTTTAGTCGAGGCCCGGGACCCCTGGGGCCGTCTTGCGACTTGCGGTATTTTGTTGGCGTTAGGGCCTGCTTGTCAATTTGTCAAATTTTCAATGAGCCTGTCAAAGTGACGAAAATCGATAGAAAATTGATTTTCTGCTTTCCGCGGAAACCGCGGAACTGCCTTCACTGCGATAGAGGAGACACGGCCCAAGTCACTTTCTTGTTAGGGTGCTACATTCTAAAATATTCGAAATTCGTTCCAATTTGTGCTTGATGCGCTCGATTGGATAAATAGGTAATTTGGCATTATTATGGGTTCCGTTTGTTTCGTAATTATGTTGGTCTTTCATTAGAATTCTTTTATAGGCTTCAAACAGGCTTCAAAATAAGCCCCGAAGACCCAACTGTGGGTACCTATCAAGTACCAAAAATTGCATTAGAATAGACACTCGATAAGTGTCTTTCCGGTCTATGGGTGGGATTTGAGTACCCAATCTAATCCAGAACCGTTCGCGAACTGACGGCTGAGAAATAATTCACATCCCGGGCCCCCCTTAGGGTCCCTCATCAAACGCCCATTATCCGTCGCTAATGCAGCAGTAGCCGATATCCTGACGGTGATCTTAAAGTTGACACACTTTACCGAACTTGCCAGCGGCGGCGGCCGGGCCATAATTTCCCTCCTAAACGGGCCGTAAAGGAAATCGGGGGCCGAGCCGCGATAAAATATTGGTAAGCCCTGCCGAGCGCCCTTACGGAGCGCACTTTTATGCCGCCCGCCATTGAATTAAAAACCCGTTTGTGAGCCTCCCCACTTGCAACGTGTTTTCCCCGGGCCGGAAAAACGGCGCGAAGGACAACGTGGAATGTCTGCCCCGCGGAGGCCGATAAAGATATCGATAATTCGACCATAAAACTCATTATTTTATCAATAAAAACCATCTCAGCTCGGGGTCTTAATTTTGAGCCACCATCGTCGGCTAATTCATCGTAGCTCCCGGAGCCGCAAGTCCGGGTGCGAGAACGCCGTAAATTACCCGTCGGCTTTACCGCGTCCAAGGATTTACTCGGACGCATTCTTTTTCACGGGGCTCGGGGTCGGCGATCTCCAACGGTGGGGTTTGTTTATGGTTTTCCGTACGTTTTCCGAACGCCACTGGTAATTAAGCGATTTCGGGGCGGCAATAAAAGAGAAGCGTTTTCCCCTGGGGGGTGTGCCGGCGGTGGGGCGAATGGAGAGCCAAGGCGGGCGACGGCCTTTTGCTGTGGACAAATCACCCCAAAACTGAGTTCGATAGGAAAACAGAAATGAGATGCAAACTGAACTCGAAAGAAAGTGGTTAAAGCAACTCCTTATAAAATTATGCAAGGAAGGATCCCTGTTTCGGAACACCTCGAAAAGAGTGGAAATAATTTCCAAAATTACTGCACACATCCTGGCCATCCTCGATGGGAACGATCACGCGTGTCGACGAGATCAAGGACCCTCTCAACGTCACTTCGGATGAGCTGTCGGAGAGCTGCGGCGTGGCCCAACATAATCGCCACGATTAGACAGTAATTAAACGAGTAATAATGAGTTTTATGGAGCGTACGGCGCGCGGCGAGCGTTTTTCTGCGAATCTCCCTTTTTGGAATGCCGAACTCGGAGTGCTCCTCGGAGCGACTTGATCTTCTTTTGCGCCATCTGCGGCAATCTTGCGGTCCTGATGAAGACAAATCTTCCAGGCCCGTCCGAAGCGTAATCTGTGATTGAGGCAAAGTAGAACAATAAGTCACTCAAAGCCGCCGCCACCGCGGCCGACATCCTCTTGTGGTAACGGAAATCCTTGATCGGTGCGTATCGATAAGACGGAGTAGCAGCAGTAGCGGAGAGTATTGTTTTCCCCGAGGCCTGGTGTTTTTGTGAGCTCGAAATGGAGCCGAGCATTACCGGGGAACGTGTGTCCTTATGCTCTTGACGATTTCCGGCGCTTTCTTCATCCGGCGTGTTCGGTGCTGCGGTCGCTTATCTCGGTATTTCGAACCCCGGGCTCGCATGAATGGCTCACCGACGGAGCTCTGTCGGTGATGTCGCAAGCTGTGTGTCGTGTGTCCTTTTGTCGTCCGTCATCCGCATCCGCCAAAGAGAGTGTCCTTTTGTCCCATCGTTTGAGCCGTGGAAACCGCAGAACGGCAGCTTTCTTTTTAACATTTTGGGCTGGATGTTTCTGTGTGCCTCGGATCGGATTTCTCCGGGCTGAGGCCGAGCTCAAGTGTACGTGAAAGGTGCATCAATTATTGCACTCATTATCTCACTTTATTGGGTCGATCAGTGACAGGGTCTCCTGATGGAGGACTGATGGTCTTCAAAGTCTTGCAGGAACTGAGGCCACAATTTCAATAACTTTCACTCCACGCTACGAAACGGGTGTGACGTGCTTCAACTTTCTCTAATCATCGTTGAAGGAGCGACACCGTTGCCGTTACGGGGAAACTTTGAACAGCAAAACTTACTCTAGCCAAACAGCGGGTTCTTCGTGTCCGAGAGACTCTCGTGACACTCGTGCTGGGCGAGATAAATTCTTGCGAGATGATGTCTAGCCCTGGGTACGATGTAAGTTTCTGCGACCGGCGTGGCAAGGACAGAAGGTAAGGATTTTTCACAAACAAAACAAAGGAAAGGATGCGCTTCCAGCCAACGGCGTGCCAAAAGCTCGGCGTAAGAGAACGAGAAGAACCGTTCGTGGGCGAAAACTCCAACAGATTCTCGCACGGATCTTGGCCGGTGCCGGCGGTGCATCGTCAGGACACGATGACGTACGTGTAATTTGCCCGGTGCAACTTTAGCGAGGTTGATAAAATTTTATTGCGAATTGTTTTCCGTGGCTTGCCCGTGGTGGTTAGTTCGCCGGTGGCTGCGGAATGGAAATGGAAGGGAAAATCGGTGGAAAATAGAATGTCTGCCGCCGCCGCCGGGTGAATTTGTCCTGCCGCGTTTCCGGTAAACGGACAGGCTAAAAGCTCACGTACTTGGCACCGTTGCACCGGAAGTGCGACAGGCTTTCGTTAATCTTGCACGTTTGCGGGAGCCGAACGAATGGAACGTATTTTGTGGTCCATTTTCACAAATTGACCCGACCCGGGACGGAAATCATACGTTTCCGGTCAGCGAAGACAGCGGCAGCCCGGCGATTTGTGGCGAAGAAAATGGTCTTCCTGCCGGTCCGGAGACGACGTGACTTTTTTGCAAAATGCTACCGGGTGTTAGACGGAAGCAGCTCCTAATCCAACAGTAGAAACTAATCAAACGTCGTTCTAGGTTGGCGTGAGCTGAAAAGGTGGACTCCATTTTCGGGAGGAGCAAGCAAATGAACGGCTTCCAACTCTGATTAGATCCTCGGGAGTCGATGAGACTTAATTTTCGGGAAAGCTTCCGACGGTGACGGTGCTTAGCTTAAAGTTTTCAATTAATTGAAGTACCCTCTCACCGGAGAGTGGACCGGATCGATAACGGTTTGGACTGGTTCGGGGCGGTTTTTTTGAAGCTTAATTTTTGCAAAGTGCATTCGGGGAGGGCCCCTATCCTGCCCCAAACGGACCACCGATCGAACGCATGTGAACACTGGCAGCTAAGGCGTTTAAAGCATGGCATGACGCAAATTGGTATTCATCGCACCGGCGGGAGCTAGTAGAATTTAATTAAAGCCACTCAAGTCACTCGCTTTCGAGTGCGTTTTCGGGGATCGCAATAAAACCGGAACGGACGACGGTCCACGCTCAGGAAAAGTGGTTTCGTAATGAATTTCCGACGAAAATTGTCGATGCAAACTCGACCGGAGAGCCTTGTGGCCGCCTTCGGATTCGATTCGAGGACAAAGAATTCCGATTCACGATGTTCCCGAAACATTGAGCGCTCCGGGAAGCTTGGGCAGATGAAGTTTGGCTCTTGAACGGTGGTCGTTCACGGTTCGCTAAAGATGAGGTTTTGTGCGAAAGTATTGCTCACTCAGGGTCAAATTGATGGGTTTCGGAGAATGGAATCCGACGGTATCTCTGGATGATTTGCGTAAGCAGTGCAATTTTGTGTCCAACATTTCTTTGGGTTATTATTCGGATACATTTAATGGATTTTCCTATTAAATTATTTGGCTTCGAAGGGGGTCCGAATATTCCCAATTTCGGCGGCAATTTCTAGGTCAATATTGGTCTTGAGGGCAGCTGAAGTCCTTGGGTTGTTAGCTTTTAAGGCGAGCGTTAGCGTGGAAGGGCTGTAAAATACGTTTTCACAGCTGTTAAGACCTCATCATGTGAAACGCTTTCAATGCATGATTTTTGTAGGTCTAGAAACAGATGGAAGTCGCTAGGTAAAAGTCGAAGCAGAAGCCGGTTTAATCAAAATATTGCTTACCATGTCGTGAGAGATTGAAATGAAATTTCACATACGTTTACATGAAGAGTGTGCCAACATTGCAAAAAAAAAGTTAGCAGTAGCGCCCTCTTTTATTGAACCGCAAAACTTATTGAACAGCCTGAAACTTTGGACTTCAAATAACTTCACGCATGAAAGTCTGGTCGCCCAGTGAGTAATGATCGCAATAAATTGGTTGATAAATGGAAGCCCGGTCCTGTTGGAACCCGTAATCGTCCACGTCATTTTCACGGACAATTGGCATCGCAAAATCCGCCATCATGACCCGATAACGGCCACCATTGATAACGGGTCCGATGATAATTTTTAAACCTTACACTTTATAGTTTCCATCAACCGTTAAGTGGTTCCAATTGCCTCTCGAGGTCTCAGTTCGTATTTTTCACCATAACCTGGTGGCTTGCCCGAAATCTGGTCGCAATCGTCCTCTCCGGACAGCAAATCCTTCCGCTGCAATCCAATTTAGCCCGAGCTTAAGCTCGCACTCAATCAACACCTTTGCTACCGGGGATCGGGGAACGGAATCCACCGTGAGCCGCGTCCTCCAAAAAGGGGGCCCCACCATACATTGTTGCGCAACATATGCTAACGACCGGGCTGATCCCGCGCCGGGCGCTGATTGCCCGGCCATCGGAGGGTTTCTGCAGCGATTCTCTTATCAGCTTCCGCGACATCGGCTTTCGAGCAAGTTTTTGTTTTCCCGGCCCCGACTCGCAGTTTTCCTCTTCCATTTTGTGAGTGTGTTTTTCCTCTTTCTGGCATCCCGCTCTCGGTCCACGCGAGATGATACGGATCATTAGGTTTCTTATAACTTTGCCTCGCCAGTGTTCCGGGCGCGCCGGGCGCAATGGTGGCCTCTATTGCATCGTCCCTCACGGTTGGCTGAACTTTATGTTGGCTCCTCTCGCAAGAGCCGCATCGCAGCTCGGGCCCCCGGGTTTGAGGTTATGTTTGGCGGGTTGTTTACGTTTGCGGATGAGTTCTCGCCCGCCGATCGCTCGCTGCTCCCATTCTGCCACCCCAAAAGTCGCTCCGTCGCGGATGCTTTATGCAAAGAAGAAGTCGCTGCCCGAACGCTGAGCTGCAGAACCGTTCCGCTCGATTCATTCGCCGGATTCCGCCGGCCGGCCACTATCATCGCCCGCGTCGTTGTCGCCGCGGTCGGTATCAACAGTTGTGATCGCTCGTGCATGGCAGTGCCACCACCCGAGGGCCTCGACAATCGCCGTGCGCAAGATAAATGTCTATGAATAAACATTAATTGTTTCAATAAAACAATTTAAATTCTCCCCGCGCCAGCCCGCCGTTCCGGGAACGCAAATGTTGGCGACATCGACGACATCGGGAGGCGCAGTGCGCGGGGTGCGCGATTCTGCAACGCAAATGTCGCGCAAATATGCTACGCGGAGGTGACACGACCCGACCCTGACGATGTATGTATTGGATGAGCCAAGCTGAGCTGGGTTAGTTTTTGGGACCATTCAGCATTCTGATTGAGTTATCAAAATCAAGAATCTCAAACCCTTGAAGAATTTTAAATGTAATTAATACCAATTTTTTAAAATCCCTATTTAAAGTCTTTTTTTAAATTTCTTTTCTACATTTTACAACCGTCCACCAGTCGGGACTCGGGGCTCACACCCGCGCGCGAGTAGGGCAGATCAATGTCCTCTGCGACCGAGAAACTAGGCGATCGTGTAGACGATCTGGTGAAACGGTCCCTGGGCACTCCACCCAGCAGGCGACAGATCGATCGATCTGTGGAGTCCCCGGCATCGGTAATCGCGTCCCGGGCGCAGCAAATTCATCTACGAATATTAACCATACATCATCCCGACGTCCCCGGGTTCCCGGGTCGGACCATGGATCTTCGGGACGGTTCGAGATCGAGTTCGTGCGGCCAGCGGTATGCTCTGGCCGTTGTCAACGTTCGCTCGAGCGGAGGTTGACCTCGAGAAGAGTTCCCAGACCGGAGCCGGAGCGAGGTGGTGGTTGTTGTGACGCTTGGGCTCTGTTAACATCGAATGTTTTACATCTTCTTATCGGTGCGCGCAAATCGGTGGGGCTATGTTTTCGACGCCGGAGGACCACGGGGCCGGGCGGGGTAGGCAATGCTCACCGAGTGCCCCCCCTCCGCCCCGCCGGTGTCATTATCGTTCTATCACGTCTTCGGTTGGGGCGTCTCTAGCTCTGCGCTTCCGTGCGTTTTAATGGTCGCTCGGTTGAGCCGGTTTTTGTTTTATCTTCCCGTTCCTGAAACCTGCCACTGCACAGCCTGGCGCAGTTCAAGGCGCCTAGCCCTTCGAATCGGGAGGTAAATGAATCGAACCAAAAAAGAAAGAAAAAAAAATGGTTTCTTAATTTGCGTCACCGTGGTCGGCTGGAGCATCTTCGAGAGGGCCAGAGCCAAGCGAGGGGCAGCAGAAACATGGCGCATCGCTTTCGCTTCAGATGTCGCAGCGCTGATAATTTAGACGTTTTGCGTGTATCGATGCGCACGGGACTGCGAAAAAATGCGACGACAATCTCGTGGCAACATCGGGCGTTGAAATGCATCGAAGGGTTGTTCACCGGACGGTTTCGATTGCATTCCACGCGGACTCGCCGGGAACCATCATTTGGAGCGTTCATACTTTACGCCGAGCCGGGTGTGCATCGGTGTTTCGGAAGCGGAACATTTTGTACCAGGTGGTGCTGCCCTGGTCCGGTCCGTAACTGCGATACGAGAGCAGAGCTTCGGAGACGAATTTATTTCAGAACCTGAACCTGTTGTCTGTGATTACCATGAAATCCTTCCGAATGGCGCATCTGTCAGCAAAGTATAGTATCAAGGTAACGGGCACGTGTTACGTAATGCTGCGGGTCAAATCACAGCTGATTTGTGGAGAGACAATTCTTGGTTATTCTGCCTTGCTTCTGGCTTTAAACGTCTTATTTTTGTGATCATTTCGACACAAACTCGATCCAAATTGTTCCGCAACCATCGTACAGTGGAAAGCAAAAAGGAGTTCAGCTACTGAATAATATGTGAAAAAAATAGTATATCTTTTTTTTGACTCGCTCTTTCGAGACGTTTAATGTTAGATCGAGGTTCTAGGAACAAAATTATGACGATTAAACTAGATTTTAATTTAATCTCGTTGACTGGTACGGACGTACGTTTTGTTCGGTAATAAAGCAACTAGAGTACATTTAGTTATTTATTACTAATAGTAACTCGTTTTAGCTAGATATTAAACTATCCGAATGTTTTGAAATGGGTCTAAATGGGGTTTCAATGAACAAAAATCATTCAAGAAGGAACAAGCCCTAATGGTGAAGATTTAATCCTACGAAAGGATAGTCATCCTCAAGCTAGAAGCCAATCCTCAAGCCAGAAGTAGTCCTGTTGTACCTCGTGGATGTTTTGGGCTATTAACGGAATGTTTTTGGGTATTAACATCGTTGTCTAATTAAATTAGTTATTTAGCTAAATTAATCAAAACAATCTGGACCAAAATATTAACTGAGGACTGTAGAAAGGACCGCATGACAACACGCTTTATACAATGTTTTCGATTGATTTTTAATCGACGAAAATAAATGTTTCGTATTTCGTGTTCTTGTACTAAACTTGAATGGAACGGCGAAAGCCAAAGGATATTTTTCATAGCGTTGGGATTATTTCAATGGTGATAACATAGATTTAGTTCATAGTTCACAGAACATAGTTCGCGGTCGAATGGCAGCGATGATAATCATGTTATCATTCCTTCGCAGCGATGAGGATCAGCTGAATCATGAACGTAGTTTGGTCGTAATTTGTTAATTAAAACCACCACCACCGGTTGGCCACTGCGTGGTGTAGATCAAACGCATCGGAACGCAAATATTCAACACCGCGGCGGTTACTGTGGCATGCACCGACATTAACCAATAGGGGGCTCCGATTGGGACCTCTATTGGTCAGCTTGGGGTTTTGTTTCCAAAACTGATAATTTCGTGTCCTGCGGTTCGATTGCCAACAGCGACACGCGAACCGCAGGGATTCGATCTCTTTTTTGTCCACTCGTTGTGTTAATGTTATCATTGTTCTGATAACACTGTTTCGCCGCATTGTTCAAAGGCTGTTTGCGCTATCAGTTTGATTATTATCGTTCTCGGTTTGTCCTGATCCCTTGTCCTTGTCCTGGTTGAATGGTGGAAATGTTTGACATTACTCTGACTCTGACGGATGGGCTACAAATTGGCATCGACCGAGCCCCAATCGTGTATCGGCCCATTCTTAACGCCAGCCCCGCAAGACGGACCCCGCTTCGAGGTGACGTGTCCCATTCGAATGTCCTGGCGGGGGGAGGGGCGGTCTACACACAGGTACACAGGGCTCCCGATACTGCGCGGGGTGCGCCCGGAATATTTCATTTTGACATTTAATTTTTCAACCCCCGGAATAGAAAACTCGGTGCCGTTCCCGTTTTTCCGGCCGGCTTTCCGCGCCGGCTGATGAGGGTGGCACACGGTGAATCCGTGGGATTGAATTCCTGTTTCAGCCCGGGGTCCGGTTTTTGGTGGGCGCCCGTGCCCCGATACAAATAGCGAGAAATCTGCATAAACCGGGAAATAAATCGCTAACGATCACTCAACCTAAACCGAAAGGAAACGAACGTACCGTAATCGGTAGCAACGGCCGCAGCCGCAGCGGTCCGTCCACCCGTTTCGGAGCTACCGCGGACTCGGTGAAGTTATGTGACCCCGGCGACCGGCGTCCGTGCGTGAATCGGTGCACGGTGAAACCACCGCACGAAACCGCCGTGTCCGCGTGATGGTGTGAGCATGATAAAAAATGATATGTATAAATTGTCCAACATTAAGCGTTCTATCGGGGGCGCATGATCTATGGGGGTACGATTTATAGGGCCGGGCCGGCCGGGAGTCGGTGCTGTGGCCAATTATGGGCCCGGTCGGGTGGTATGGATTGGAAAATCGAACACTGGCGCTGCGGAGGCGGAATGGAAATTATGCACCCCCGGAACGGAACGGTAGCCCGCGTTCCGAGAGAGCTGCGGCGGCCCACTTGAGGTGCCCACTCGATGCTGGGCCCCCCTCCTGGCTTCCGTGGTGCAATAAAGTGTTCCAATGTTTTATTTATTGTTTTCGCATCTTCGGCCACAGTTACTTTTCTTGCCACGGGGGAAGGAATAGGAATTATTTTATCACATACAAAGTCTGTCTTAAAGTAAACAGGACTTTTTCGGAAGTTCAGAACAACAAATGGTTTTTTTCTGCAAAATCGTTTTATTCTATTTTAAAATAGAAGTCTCCTCGGAATATGTTGGTACTCGCGCCTTCTGAATAATGGTATTTTATTTCGAATATTTATTCAAAATTATTATTCGTTCAAATAATTTCACTGGTAAACCCGGGCTAACCGGGAACCGGCTTGGAGCTCTAGTGGGATCGATGCCCGGTGCAGGACAGGGTCTCGGTAGCGGCACACGAGTTGCGAGAGTGCATACTCTTGCCGAGTCCAACAATCGCATCATATTGACTCCGATTGGCCTCCTCACGTCAAGGAGCGCACCGACCGACCGACCGACCAGCATAAACAACCTGGCCTGGACCTGGCCATCTTGGCGTTGCATGCAAACATATCGGTTGGTGTGTGGTTGGCAGTAATAAAAAGTAAACGTTCGCTTAGCTCGTTTTGTTTTCCTTCCGCGGAATGTCGAGCTCGGTACACAAAGTAGTGGCACTAGAGAAATGCGGCTCGGCTCACGGCTTCCACCACCCACTTGGACCGGCGCAAACCCGGTCGAGGCCACACGGCCCACACGACCCCTCCGGCGGGGTGGATCCAAAACGCACCATGTTTATGAGCGGAACTCCGGGGCGAGCGGCGCGATCAGCGGGCCGGTCTAAACGGGTCGATTGGAGTTTAGTGTTTTTTGCTGCTCCTTGAAGCATGAAGTCACCGCCGTCATGTCATGCAGGTCACCGCCGGCGTGCGCCGTCATCAAGAGGGTGACAAGTCGTCCCGCATCGCGCTTCTGAGTTACGGAACGGGGAGGCCGGTTAATAAATGGGCCACTTTACCCGGTGCACGCTGCACGCGATCACGTGCCCGTTGCGCGATCGGGAGCCGTTTGCAGGACTTCGAAAGTCCCGGCAAACCGGTAAATAGCGAGTTGTCAGGCACTCCTACTAGCCGTGGCCGTGGCTAGTAGTACGCTCGAAGCGCTTTGTACTCTATAATTTGCGCCTAACTGACATTGCAAAAAGTCACCTCCGCGCGCCTCAAAATTCCACGGTTCCGGTGGTGATGGAAGGATAAGGTCGCAGGGACCGGTGGCCGTGGCTCCTCCCACCGATTAAGATTCTTGCGTTGGGCCGCGTTTTGCCGAAAGTGAAACCCGGCAATCGGGCGCACTCGACCATTTGATGGCTATTATTACTTCTCTACGCCACCATAATTGTCGGAGCTGCGCTCAGATGTTCCGACGCGAGTTTCGAGGGGCCTAACCTGGCGGTGTATCGAATTACATTAGGCGAACCACCATCGCGCCCGGTTCATTGTGGTCCCTAGAAAAAAAAATATATATATTCAAAAACTTGAGCCAACCAATCGCAAGGCCTTCCAACAATGATCCGCGCGCCGTTGATTTGATGATAGAGCGCTACGCATTCGCTGAGCCTGGGTATGTGAGGTCTTTACGGTTCTAATGTTCGGCTGGCGGTGGTTTGTTCTTCCAGCATAATTCTCCGTATGTAAAATGGCGGGTTGATGACGGCACAATTACCCGACCGCCATTGCGCTGGCTGAACCACAGGATTTCCTGTGAGTTATGGCCGCCACAGGGTCCAGGCTTTTATACGCCTCGAATTGAATTGACGGCGACCGTTGAAAAGTATAATGGAAACGGTGCCGGCAATCCCTTTCGGAACACTTTCGATTCGGATCGGATAAGATAATATTGTTTTGGCAATAGTCGGGCGCCCAACAACGGACGGCGCTAGAGCGATCGCTATCGCGGTGTGTGTTGTTCCTGGGGCCCAGGATATCTGATTCGGAAAGCGCTTCTCGATTCTCTCAAGAACCACTCGACAGAGGGGCGGCCTTTTTTCGCAATCCCCCATTCAATCCGCCTTGATTTGCGTTTGCCAGATGTCAGAAATGTACAAAAAACACATACACGGCCAGAAGCCCTTTGTCCGCGAGGCTAAAGTTGTCAACGGACGCGCGCGACACAACTTCAAACTGTCGACCCTTTCCCGTCGACCCGGCGGCTTCAAGATGTCTAGCTCTCGTTTCGCCAATCTTTGCTGGGGACGTTTCGGCGGTCGGTTGTCCCTCGAGGGTCCCTCGTTCGCTAAATACCTCCCTTCCGGAAGCCGGTCCTGTGCCGGGTCCGAGTCTGGGGTCCGAAAATCCCAAATCCGGTGGAACGAGGGAATGTCTCAACGGCGTCGCCATCCCAGGCGCCAAGAAGATGTTTGGGACATTAATAGAATAAAGCAAAAATCAGTCCTAAACGGTGGAACGTGTTGCTGGCCATCGTTTGGGAACCGTTTGGGAACCGTTTTATTCACACATCCTGGCGGGTTTGGTTGCTGGTGCCGTACTTTCTCTAGGCGAATCCTTGTTGTGAGAAACTCTCTCGTAGGTTTAACGGTTGTTTCCGATTTTAATGGAGTTTCTTAAGTTTTAAATGAAATTTCTTTTTAACTTAAAGTAAAACACAATATCGTTCAGATGGTCGCCTCGGGACCTATGGCCACAGTCGATTCTGATGAGATAATTTTCAATGACTTTTTTGCACATTTCAGTTGTTACTTCGGTCATAACGTGGCATATGTTTTTTCTTAAATACTCCAAAGTTTGCAGGTTAATCAGCATAAACGCGATCTTTTGCGTAAGTTCAACAAAGTCAAATCGCAGGATCGCTTATCGTTCGGAATTGATGTGGTCCTCCCTTTATCGTTTTCGAAAAAGAAAGGTCCTATGATTCCGCTAGGATGATGGTAGAAGGCTCTCTTCAAACGACTGATCAAAAGTATTTAAGCTTTAATCCTTACTTTTGCAGTTAGTTTGAATAATAATATTGACACCTTGTTCTATTGTTAAGCGATTCATTTTCTACAATACTTTGGATACTCTACAATTGAAAAATTGTAACGTGCCAAGTGCCCTGTGATTTCAAAACTACGAAATTGTACACCTTGTAAATGGAACAGTACTAGAATAGTATTAGAACTTTGGAGAGTCATTTGGACCACTTTCTAACTCTAACTAACAATTTTATTAGAAATTGTTCTCTGTTTTGCTTCCATTTGAACATTTATCATTTTCATTACTCTTTGGGTTTATTGCCATTTGAAAGGTTCTTTCTTCTTTCATTTTAAGCCTCTTTTATATTCTTATATATTTTACAATTCCTTTTAATTTTTTAAATATTTTATCATGAAATCGTTATTTTGGGACCATGCTTGAACTAAAAAAGAGAACATTTTGCTGGAAAAATTGGCGGTTTGGGCAAGAACCAAAGGTTTAATTATTTTAATTCATTGTTCTGTTGTTGAGCGATTCTTTTTCTAAAATGGCAGACACTCAACCAAAAGTTTGACACTTGGGTTTAGTTACTAATATTTTATGTTCTTTCTCAAACTTTATTCATAGCTTTGTTTGAATTTTTACATTATTATGATATTTTTATCCTTTTCTCGATAGTATTCGCACTACCAACAGCATCAAAACGTTGAGGAAAAATTTCTTAAAGGTAAAAAGACATGAAATATAAGCATTTGAAGTTTTTTCTTCACAATTCAGAAAAAAGGGTCACTAATCACGTTTCCAATTGTGCAATTTCATTGTCGAAGGCCACCACATAACGCCCGCCCCGTTCCGCGGTGTTTCCGCCTCAGACCGCAGCCGTTTAATTCCTTCAAACGGTTTCACCCAGAACAGGACCTTTTGCCGGCGGCGTCCGCTGCTCGGCCTCGGTCGTCACGGGAGAAAGACCGTTTGCGAGCGAATTTATTATTTTATTATGGGCTTAGAGATTTTCCCATTCTCAAAGCCTCAAAACGCTACGCCGTTTGATGTTCGAATCGCATTGCGGCCTTCCCGCGGCCACCACGGGACCCTTCACGACGACGACAAATCTTCTCCGATGACAATGTGCGCCCTAAACCCCCGGGGGCCCGGCGACCACACCCCGCGCACGTTGACAATTATGCGATCAGCGAACGGGGAGGATTTGTGATTATTGCTCGTTTCCGTCTTTAAGAGTGGCTGCGACGAAAAGGATCCTCAAGAAAACAGAACCGAAATGCACAACCGTGAGGGAAGCATCTTTTTTTTACCAGGACACGGATCCCTAGCGACACCGAAATAGAGAGAGGTTAATGTTTGTCAGGCCGTGTCGCTACGCTTAATGAGCGGGACCTCGTGCGGACGTGGCACAATAATTGTAACCAAAACGCGAGGCGAAGGGTACCAAAAATGTGGTTCACATAAAAAACCACGATCGCACGATCCGGAAACCCGAACTAGTGGTCCCGCTGGGCGCGATTCGTGGAAGGCGCATCGGGAGGCTACGGGGGGCGCTTCGGCGGCTCACGTTACTTCGGCGACGTTGAGCATCATATTCCGCGCTCGCCCGCCTTATCGATCGCTACCGATCACTCGAGGCGCTGTGGGGTTACCCCGAGGTGTGTGCGCTGGGCCCTCTCGAAATCTCGGTCCCCGAATCTCCTGCCGGTCTCGGATGAAACCATTCAAAACACTCATAAATATGTGTTATATTTCCACCAACTCCCTGAGCTGAGTAAAAAAGCCGAAATAATTTATCGTCGGCCGGGACAACCGGGCGGGCCGGCCGACGGTGGGATCGTAAAGTGGGAAAATGTTTCTATTGCTCCGGAATTCAAATCACCATCTGCGCCACGGCAAAGAAAACCGAAAGAAGCATAAATCGACGTGAAAGAAACGATGGACAAGATGTGGATAAACACGGCACGGATAAGGGCACGGCGCTTAATGCTGCTGCCGTTCCCCGTGAACCGTGGAGAACTGACGCATGCAAAGAAGATGGGATCTTCGGCCGGGCCGGCAGGATGCGTGCGTGTTTATCACCAAGGGACAATCATCCGAAGGGGGCCCCGCTCGCAGGGTGATCTCTTCAGGTGCCGAATGGCTGTGGGAGATTAACCGAGATTTCGAGTTGGTAGCGAGCAATAAAGCATAAAAAGATGTGCTTCCAGCCGGGCACAGATCGTCGGCAGGCTCCGCCAGCGTTCCGATGACTGGAAACCGCACAGAAAAAGAAGGACATCTCCCATCTCGGTAAAGCGCAAATCGAAACGCCATTAAATGGTTGGCCGACTGTGTGCGTGCGCTTCATTGCCTCGAGTTCCTCGATCCGCTTCTCTAGACCCGGAGCCGGATTTCTTCGCAGCTTCTTTTCGCTAGAAAAACGCACAACAATGGAAAAAAAAGGTAGGAGGTCGTCAAGGACCTCTCTCGTCGTTGCCCCGGGAAGCAAGAAAAGAAAGAAGGCCGCAGCTGCGCGCGGCCCGGCGAGGCCAAATCAACCTCTTCGAGTGGAGCTCCGGCGCGCTCTTTTTTGTCCCTTTCCCGGAGGGCTTTGTGAGGCCCAAAACACTACACGAGCGATTACATTTGTCAACGTAGATCTTATGAAATTGATATCCTTCCTCCAGTCGGCCACAGGACGACAGGACAGGACAGGACGACACGACAACAACAGGAACGAGTTGGCGGCGGGGAGAACGCGAAAGAAAGGCCACAGAACCGACCTGAGACCTGAAAAAAACGGCGACCAACGATAGAAAAGAAAACGATCCTCAAGAACATGGCCCGGCTTTGCGCCATGTTGCCCCGCTTCCCGGCCAGAGTGCTCTAGTTTTATGCTTCATCGATTCGGTGGGCCCGCGGACCGACCGACAGAAGACGAAATGGTGGCCGCCACCGAAGGAATGCGAATCCGGTTGCGTGTGTGTCTTTCTTCCTTCTATTGCCGGCTCGGTTGCGGTGGGACGCTGTTTGTCAACCTTCGCGCGATCCGGTATTAAGTTCCATCTCGTGCTGCGGTCGATGGTCGGCGTGGATAAACGGGCTCAGTTCGGGACCGCTGCTGCTGCTGCTTCCGTGTGCCGTAGTTCCAGCTGCACGGGGTTCGAAGATCGCAGATAGGCCACACATACACAGACCGAGGTCTTGCGGTGCTTCTTATTTTCCTGCTATTTATTGCTTAATTTTTACACCCGATTCGAGGAGGGTTGCGTCATTTGCAGAAAATAATCTGGCGCTTTTTCCTTGGTTCGATGGCCCCGTAAATGCGATGCGTGACTCAACGCGCTTAGGGACAGTGTCCCAGAGGTGAATAAGTGATTAAACTTGATGCTAAAATTAGTTTGAATAGCTGTTCTACACTTCAGCACTGTTTTTAGTTTTCCCACCGCTCAAGCTTTCTTATTATGCTTTCTTATCGGCACTACCTTGCTTTGGCATTTGGCAAAGAATTTTGCTGTAGAAAACTGCTACAGAATCGTATCAAATGCTTGTCGAAGCTTACGGTGATCATGCAGTTGGAAGATCGTGCTTTGAGTGGATCAAAATATATAAACATGAAGACTCAAAAAAAATTCCAAGACACTGCAGAAGAAGATTGGAAAATGGGTGCCACATGAACCGAACGAAAGATTACAGGAAACTCCGCAAAAACTGCTAGATGGGACCAGGAAGGTGTGGTGTATCACAAGCTCCTAAAATCAACTATGAAGTCGTTAACGTTTTTGGTTTTCAATTAACTGATTGGGAAAATTGCGTTCTCCTTAATTTTTAAATCATCTTTGTTATCTTCATTTGTTCCACACCAAACACTTCCTCTCCCCCTGATCGTGTCAAGAACGAGATGTAACTGTATGTAAAACACGTTGATTGCGATCAATAACTTTTAAACTTGCTGCCCCGGATTCCTCGATTTTCGCCAGCTACCTCTGTGGGTGAGAAATTCCTCGGCAGCTCCCACCGACTTCATTTGGCCGTTCGATTAATTTCGCTGGCCAACCTTTCGCACGGCTGGCCCCCATCCCGGTACTAATCTATCTGCCAAGGGAAGCGTTTTAATTCAGTTTGCCACTTGAAAGCAAATGGTCTCATTTGCACACAGTCACTGGCCGGTGGTAAATCACTGTTACCGTGACAGGCTCTGGAAGGCAGCCCAGATAAGCCCAGGGAGCTAAGGAGTCGCACAGCACAGTGGCAGTGGCAAGAAACAAGCGAACAAAAAAAAAATAATGGCAAGAAGCCCATCACGCCAATCCCAAAAGCCACGGGCGGATCGCGCGGGCCGCACCGAACGCGACCGCGAACTAATCACGGTGACACTTTGCACGCCACGCACGCAGCTGAAAAATCGAGTAAATATTCGAATTTATGGCGGTGCGTTTCAATTTAAACATTCCTCCACCTCGCTGCCGAGTCGATGCTGGCTCGGCTTTGGCTGTGACCCAACCCGGGTGCAGCGGCGCGCTGGAAGTTAATTGTTAATTTATTATGCCAGCCACATACGCACGGAATGGGCTCGGTTCATAATTCTCGCACTCGCAGGCCACAGGCTGCGTGCCGAGCGCGGCGCATATCGATTAGCGGAACGTGGGAAGCGTCACGGAATGCACACGCAGCAATTGGGCTTGGCCGCACGAACTTGGCGGAGTCGGAACTTTGCGACTTTTCTACGCCACGTCAGTTGCCACAGGCTGCCCATCGTCATCCTCATCGTTTTGGGGCCCGAACCGCGAACGGACGGACACTCCAATTCCAAACAACTGTCAGCCGCGCGAGAAGCCTCATTAATCAATAATCATTTAATAATACAAACATCAGTCCAACGAGGGCACAGTAACCGATCCCGGCCGGCCGGCCGCACGGAGCACGGAGTGTCTGTGGCCGTGTCTAACAAGCCCGGCCACTTCCCGGTGCAGACAACCCGTTCGGTTGAAGATCGTGAACCGCGGCCGCGGGCCTGTGACCCCGGCGGTCCCTGAGGCTGATCGGATCACGAGCGGATGGGTCCGGGAAAAAAAGAGCCCAACATCGGATGCTACAATGTTATGCAAATAATTGAATACATCCGCTCGTGATCTGGTGGACGGCCCGGGAACCCACGAGCGTCGGGAAGTGAAATGAATGTTGTTTAGGATTGATTGGAACGAGCACAGTGTGGCCACAATCCGTGGCCTATGTCTAGGATTCCGGCTCAAAGAAGGACTAATTATTTTACAAGAAATCGAAAAGATGAGCATAATTTTTTCGAGGGTTTTTGAACAATATTTTCCAAAGCAATATTGTAAAGAATTCCTGTGGCGATTTTGGGAATGTTGTGGCTCTCGCCTGGCATGCTGCTGTTGTTGGGGACCACACTGTAAACAGCCGGTCCGGCCGCCGGTTGGGAAACATGAAAACGGGCCCGCTACATTGTGTGTACACCGCAGACGCCGACCTTCCGCCGACCTGGCTAGGCACACCCTACGCACCTAGACACCTCGGTTACAATTTACACCTCTCGACACGAACCCATAACTTACCCACACGGCCCCATCGGCCGGCCGGCCGTTGGGTGCTTGTGGCGCGAACAGCCGCGAAAAGGCCGCGCCGGAGATATGCTGAGGCTCCGGCGGACGAGAGCGTGTTAACGGTCCCCGATCGGCCGAGTGGTCCGCCGTATGATTAATTACCGCGGCCGTGCGGCCAGAGCCGATAAAGGCCGAGAATTAATGAATTTATTTAAATAGGATTCCGTTTAATTGTGGAATAATGATGGAAAGCGTGAGATATGTAAACCGCTGACGCCGACGATGTTGCCGATGATGATGCTGCTGCTGCTGATGGCGGCGATCGGCCGATGATGCGCGCGGCCAAAGTTGATGAGTATGACGAAAATGGAAAATCATTCGCCAGCCCAAAAAACGGCGGCCACGATGAAGGATGGTTGGCAGACCAGCAACACATGCGCCGTGGCTCCACTCCTGGCTCCGGTCTGTGATGGATGGTTCCCGTCCGTCCGCATCGCGGTAAACTTTCGCCCCGATCCGGCGGAGAACGCAAGAAAGAAGTGCTTGTTTGCTAATTTGCAAACGATTTAAGGGCCGTTTAATCGGCCGGCTGCGGTGGGCTGCCGAAAATGCTGGCCACGGAGTTGTGGGGATTAGGGTCTTAAGACCCTAGCGCCAATCCATCCGATCGCAGATCGGACTTCTTGTTTTTCGGGCCGTGGGGAACACGCACCACAGTCGATCGGTCGGTAAATCATTAATCTTCTCCGGGTCCGGCCTTGGCCACGTTAAGGAGCCTCCGTAAGGCACTCGGGGCACTTGCAATAAACCACGCCAGGGAAGTGCAGCGCTGAAGCGCTGTAACTTTGTTTTTGAGGAGCGCGTGTGCGCCAAGTTTAGCTTCGGAAAGCAATCAATCTGCCGCCAATCTGGCGCAGAGGACACCCCGGTACCGGGACGCGCCGGGAATGCAATTTGGTGGGTTCATTATTGCACCCCGAGCCGATCCGGGCTCGGGCGAAAGCGATTAATTCTCATTTATTGCTGCTTCATGCAGTCAGCCGGCGTGATGGGTGGCGTAATTGATTTCGATCGCGTTTTTTTTTTGTTGCGGGTCCCTATGGGGCTGAACATGGTCTGTGGCTTTCCGACCGGGTGCCCGGAGCTTAATGTGTAAAGTTGAAGCTAATGATGAAGATAAACTTTCCGATGTGTCAGTTAAGCATCATTAAGGATTTTGAGTGGTTTTTTGCAAACACAATCGATTCGCTGATGAAAGGATACTTTTTATTAATCTTTATATTTGCAACTTTAAAATAGAATTAACATTATTCAACGCATTTTATTAGTGATCATGCTTGATCCGTTTTCGGGTTCGTTTTCGAACAAAGAACAAGCTAACGGTCATCCGAACGGGTTTTATGTCCTGCCCATTTGGGGTCATTTTTAATTTATTCTATGATCTATGCAGTATGTGAGTTTGTGTTGTGTCACCAAAGGCCATTTATCATGTCCGTCCCCGATGTATCACTTTCGCCTTTATCGGTCGCCCGAATCGCTTCGCACTTGGCCGTCGCACCAGAAACATGCTACACATTATGGCGCTATTTATCGCAAAACAACCCCTATCTTAACTTGGCTCCCAAAATTTATGGTCAAACACATTCCGAAAGCCGCTGACCACAGCTGGGGCTCCCTCAACTACGTGGGGATGGAGAAATTTGGAACAATTTCTCCGCACTCCGAACCGGAGACACTCTTGCCTTGTTGTGCCCGCTGGCCCCGATAGCTTATCGTGCGAGCGCGTCTTCGTCAACCATAAAAGCCAAATGGTGCATCTTGGCCCGAAATGGTTGCGCCCGCGTTGTCTTATCGTCTCTGTGCCGGGAACCCGCTCCGGTCATTTAAGGACCGGACGGTTTCGCTTGCAGGACGAGCGAACCAAGCTGCGATGACACCTCACACGGCGTGTCTCTTTTTTCTGCCCCGTTCTAATGTCCGGTGCGGGCGCACCTATCAAGACGCCCGTAAATATGGGTGTTGGGTGCTGCCCACGGAGACACTTTCCTGAAGGCTCTAAAGGGCCGTCTGTGACACAGTGTGCCCAGCAAAGTGCATCGGCCGAGAGACAGAGCCCACTAGGGGCGAGCGATAGGTTAAGTTTTATGAACTCCAGAAAAAGGGCAACGGAACCCCGTTCCCGGCTGGATTATCTACCCTTTTTCTTGCCGCCCTCGGCTTGATTGAGCATTTCGGAAGGTACCTGAGAACTGGACAAACCGAAGAACCATCTTCAGAAGGGGTTACCGACGGCCGGCCGGCCAGTCGAGCACCTTGATACGATGTTTCTTGTCCTTCGGTATGTCCAGACAGAGAGAGAGAGAGAGAGAGAGTGGTTTGGGAAATTGAGTTGTCACCAGACGCGTCCACTTATGGGTTGCACTTAATCTTCCCACACACGCTGGGGCCGGCTCTATTGGAAGGAATCAATCCCGCGGTGTTTTATCGAGCTATGGGCCGGCCGTTTGATGTCTTCATTTCTTTGGGCTGGTCCCTTCGAAAAGCCTTTCACCTCTAGGATTTAGATAAAATAAATTTCCGTTCATCAGGAGGGGGCCGTTCGGCCGACACCTCGGTCACGACAGTGCCGGCCGGGTTGCGTGTGCGATTTAAGACATTCCGACACAACGACAACGTGCCAGACGGCGACTGGGGCCAGAGAATGAGGGCCATTTGTCTGGCGGGACGCACGGCGACATTCTTCCATCGTCCCAGACAGCACAAGAAGCTAGATAAATAGTAAAACTCAAACGTCGTACCGGGAAGCGTTGCACGCACCGGGTTAACGAAAAGTTTGATCAATGAGTCGCCATTTGGGCCACGACTTTCGTGGCCGCCGAAGGTGTGTCGTCGTCCGAAAGGAAGGAGGTGTAAGATAAGAAGGAAACGAAATCCTATTTCACGGATTATGATTCCTTCCTACGAGCGCCCGGGCCGATGATGAGTGATCGCGAGCCTCGAAGCCGGCGCGTTTCGATCAAACGGGCTCGGGCTGGCTGCGTGTTCCGGTTAACGCGGGGCGCCTTTATTATGGAGGTATAATGTCTCAATAAAATGTGGCATCTGATCGATAGCGAGTGACTTCATTAAAGGCACTATTTTTCAAAACGGCGACACAGTCAAGATTGGGACCGTCGCCAGGAAAATGGGCATATTTTGGGGGGTAGAACGGGAAGAATTATCACATTTTGGATGCGTTTCTGTTGGGACTTTCGTTTCGTTAATTCCTTTAATCTACCTTCAATGGCTCCGGGTAACGGTATTCGGTTCCAATTTTATGATAATGTGTTAGTGGTTCAAAAATACCTTTTTTCTATTTAGTTTACTTCTGCCGAGTGATATTGGTGTTCTGTTAACAGACAGCACATATTTTTCAATAGTATACACAAAAATATTAGCCCGAACTAGGCCCAAATTCCTGGTTCTCCTGACTTTGGTGACTTGTTTGAGTTCCTCAACCTCCCGGGCCATTTGTAAGTAAAACTAAAAATACAACTTAACACGCAAATAGAAGGTGCTTCAGTAGCGATTTCATTTGTGTTACAAGAAAAGGGCTGAATATGTTTTAATGGTTGAACATTTATTTGAAAGGTGCATTCTTTCCATTTATGTATAAAATATAATTTTGGTTGCAGAAAATTGGGAAATATGATAAACTTATTTCCAGAGTGGTAGGTCTCAAACGGTGCGATATTTGAAAAGCACATTTCATTTAAGCTTATTTCTTCGACTTCGACGACTGACTGTTTGGTATGAATGTTGATCTAGCGAAATTATCGGCCCTATTCTACTATTATTATTTGGGCATTGTTATTATTTGAGGATTTTTTTGCCGATGCGTGTTTTCTTAAAAAGATGCGGTAGCTTTTCTGGGCTGTGTTGTCCGTCTAAATCAAGCTGATCAAGTTCAATCGATCGAGTAGAGTGAAAATTTCCGGCAGCTGCAGAAAGTCATCTTCACCGTACTAAAAAGTCGAGGAAAAAGAAGAAGGGATTTGATAAGAGAAAAGCTGATTCATAATGATCCCAGCATGGGTCCGATGCATCATTTACTTACTTTATTAGGGAGGTGCTGTGTAAGGTAGCGAACTTTGTTTTGAGGAATGGTCCTGATAAACAATGTGTCGGTATAAAACAAGTCTAATTCCAAACACCAAAGATGCGGTAACAAAATGCAAAATATGCAAAGACAGTCCTAGTAAATCAAGTGAGTTACCAAATTCTGTCGGTCATTTCAATGTTCTATCATTTTATTCGGAGTTTCCGCATTTCTGGGAAACACAGTTTTAGACGTGCGTATTATCTGAACATTTTTCCGATGCGAGTTTTCTGCGATGTTGTCGCATTTCTGAACTGTGTCGTCCGTCTAAATGGACGACGTTTTTCATATCCATTGTTTCTTCCACATCGACACAATTTCATTTTCGGGCCACTTTGAAAAACATTTTCTCACCCCTGCGTTGGTGATAAGCTTGCCATATATTTTGATTACGCACGATGGAAGTAGTTGGCGTAACCTATCGACAGTAGATTCACGGAGAGCCTTACGCGAGGTGATCAAGTTCAATCGGTCGAGTTGAGGGAAAACTTCCGGCAGTTGCAGAAGGTCTTCATCTCCATCGTACTATAAAAGCCGGGGAAAAAGAATTTGATAAGAGCATAATGATCGCATCCTGCGTACGAATCACCGTTCACTTACTTTATAAGGGAGGTGCAGTGTAAGGCAGAGAACTTTGTTTTGCGGAATGTTCCTGACAAATAATATGTTCTGTGTAATCAACTTTAATTCTAAATACCAAAGATGCGGTAACCGATCGAGCCCGGAGAGACAAACACGAGTTGCCTGAGAAAAAAATCAAACCGAAATTACATGGCACTGGCATGGCAATCGATGAGTCTTCTTACCTTTTCTGAATATGTCAGCTGCAGACGAGTTAGTTTTGTAAACTTGTTGCAAATGTACTGAACGGCCGTTGCTGGCATCAAGGCCGCCCCTAATCGTGCATTCCGACATAGCCCTAAACACCTCAATTGTGGCGCAATATTGAAAATTTCTTCGAGGAAACCGAGCGTGCCTTTGTGGCCAAACGTTATATCACTAACAAATAAAGATTGGAGCGACGTAAGCGCTTCGCATCCACGAAAAATGCATATGTCCAGATGTGTCACTTTTAGATGCTGCAATGCATAGATGCAACACCACATTGAATATGATTAGGTTGGAACAGAGGGTCATACATTTCTTGCTTACCTTTAGTTCAGTCAGTTGCGACAGGGATTCCAACGATCCTGGTTCACCGTTATGTTTCCGTAAACCGCAACCGCTGATTTCTAAAGCCGTCAACTTTTTGTTGTTATTCGTGACGTCTTCAATTAACGTTTTAGAAAGGAAGATTGGATCGAGGTGAAGATGCTGCAAAGAGGCAGTTCTTCGAAAAAACTTGGGTCGTTCAAACAAATCGTGTTCATACTCATCAAAATTATGTTGTATTGACAACGCTTCTAAATGAGGGCATACCATTTGGTAAAAACGGTTCATTAATTTTTTTTCATTGAATTTTACAAAAATATGCTTCAACTGGCCACTTAAAAATCTCCACTGCTCCAACTGGTCCTCAGAATCACAACACATCTTCAGGCCTTTCAAAGAAGGGGCGATCGTATGCCAGGGGACTGAATTGCTCAGATTGACGATCTCCAAGCGTTCCAACTTTCGCAACTCTGGGAAGGGTTCACTCACTTCGTTCAGTGGATAGGATTCACGAACAATCGACAAATGCTGAAGATTTGGTACTTCCAGCAAAATTGACCGTAACGAAGACATTGATATATACGTATAGCTGTTTTTTATACGCAACGAAGTAATACTGAATGTTTGCAATATTTCCTTCACATAATTGCACTCTTTGATTTCCCTGAATTTCAGATGGCGATGTTTTCGATTACTGTGGAGTAAATCTTCGTCCCACGGATATTTGAGCATTAGGATCACACGCTCCATTCGGCGCCCCGCAAAGGTCCAATCTGACCATCGCCGGCACACCAGGGACGCGTCCTTCAAGTCGTCCACCTCAAGGTGGTCAAATATCAGCTCCAACAACTACAAAAAACAAGTACTTTTTGACCAACGGAACAAGCTGCAAACTAAAATCACTCACTTCGTTCGGTAGGTCGTTAATTTTTGGCGATTGCTCCATGGTTATCGCAGACATTGTCGGTAGCGTCGCTCGTTTAATGTTTGCAAAAACTGCCAAAACCAAATCACTGCTTTTTCGACTCGTTCGCAATTTATCGAGCGTGTGCACTTTCTACGAAGCGAACGGAAAGTGCAATCCAGAAATCGAGTGTCAAGGTCGAGTTGACTGTTTGACAGCTGGAGTCCCATTACCACAGTTGACCAACTAGAATGCCACAGTACATTGCCACAGTTGACCGTGCAAACTGTGCTAGTGGCAGTTGATTTGATCAAAGTTATGTTTCATTATATACTGTAAGCGTATTACTGTGTGTATTTTTACTGTGAAAAAAAATCAGTAAAGAAATAATCACCAAATCGTCCACTTGTTGGTTTTTACACTATTAAACCTATCCAGTACACCCATCTTGACCTAACGAAAATACGAAAGTAATTATCGTTGTCTAAAATCAATGACCCCTGAGCAAGGTATAAATTGTTAATTTAGGACTCAGCTGGTACCTGTGGGCACATTACGAGCCTTAAGGGTAAGTTTTATTCCAAAATGCAAGAAATGAGGTTGCTAACCAACTAACTACATGGTTAAGGATTGTTAAATAAGCATTCACGTTTTCATTTGGTCATAAGAAACGGCTCAATATTTTTCGATGCTTGAACATTTATTTGATAGGTTGATTCACCATTTTTATGAATGTATAAAGTACAATTTTGGTTACAGAAAATTGGGAAAATTGAAAAGCTTTTTTCGTGAGTGGTTGGTCTTCAACTCAAACGGTACGATTTCGGAAAAAAGTCATTTCATTTAAGCTCATTTCCTCCTGGGTGTTGTCGTTTTTGGGGTTCGCAAACTCCACTCAGCGTGCAATAGAAGCCAATGCACCCACAACGAGTGATTGTAAAAAATGTTAAGAATTAACCTTTCAAATAATAGTTCAAGCAGCGAAACATATTAAGCCGTTTTTGTTTTATAACAAAATGAACAAATGTGTCGTTAACGTTAAACACCCTGTACCAAGGAAATGCTCAACAAACACAATATATTTTAATTCAACGGAAAAAGCCATTAACGAAGAAACAATGTAGAATGCAAATAGTAAAAGCTCACCATCGAGAGTTCGATGGCAGCCCAGTGTGAAGTGTTCCCAGGGCACCAGTTGGCAATAGTCGCCGGTACGTTGGCAGCTCACAATTAGATGTCAAAAACGGAGCCGGCGCGAAAAAAAGGCACCAACAGATCTTAGTGCAAACATCTCGATCGAGATCGGTCGGTCGTTACACATTTTTCACACTCCGATCGCTCGTCGCGTATCTGCACGGATCTTCACGGAGACGACTGAAGCTCAAGCGTCCGGACAGGTATCACCGGGGTGCGGCCCCCACAGGGCGTGCTTCGTGGCTATCGCGGCATGGCAGGCGCGACAGAAGTGCCGATCTGTGCTGCTGCAGCAGACGCTCCAGAAGTCGCACGTTCCCGGTTCTGCGCCGGTAACTTAGCACCTTCTTAATTAAGCAGCCCCGGCCCCGCGGTCCCGGGCGCAAACCGACGACGATGACTAACAGCTTGCTCCGGAGCTGACAGGCGCGCACGAGAGAGACGCGATGGCCGATTGCAACGTTGTAATTACATTTTTTAAAATGATAATGAGAGGCCAGCCGAGGGCCACTGCGTTGCGGCAGCATCCGATCGGAGAAGGAGGCCTCCTCGAATACGCACTCCGCGAGGTCCGGTCCGCTCGACGGCGAAACGGAACTTAACACGCATGTGTGAAGTTGAAAAATAGTCATCATTATCGCGCAACATCTCCCGCAAGGCCCTGGACCAGCCCAGGGTTGGCCAGCCCAGGAATTTTTAATTGCTCGCCTCAACTTTGCACTGTGACATTGTAGTCACGGGGGGGAGGGACCCGCACGGGTGCAGTGCGCGCATGTATAAGAAGTTTTGCTTGTTTTTCGCATGTCCTCACCTTGGGACCTTCCGTGTTACTCGCCTCGGCTTCGCCCGGGCCTTTACGCCTTATTTTTTGGCTTGCATCTTCTCGAAACCCGGCGCGCCCGTCCGTTTTGTTTGCTTATCGAAGATGAAGGTAATTACAAGGGCTTTAGTGGACTGCGGACCCCGCGGCTGGACTTCATTCGGGGCTGACTCGAAATCGATCGCCAGTCGACTGGGCCGGCGCGGCGCTGTTGAGAGCGATCGAAAGATTTGCGATAAGCGCAAGAGACGAACCCCCTCGTGACTGAAGGCCACACCAACAGGAACCCCAGAGACGGGTCCCAGAGACGGTAGCAGTGCGAGTGGAACTCGAAAAGAGCGGGTCTCTCCTCCCTGCAGGATGTTTTAGGTTTAATATCCGCCCCTGATGTTCCCGGTCACTCGCCCTGCCGTGGGCCCCCCCTTGGCGTGTGGGTGACCGGTTGGACAATTCTTAATTACCAATTAAATTAATATTTTATATCGTTGTGCGTTTTGTAGGCCTTTTCCTTAAAACCGGGTCGCGTACATGGTCGGTCCGGTGAATGGGCCACCCGACAAAATGTGTTCGACCAAGCAGAGAGAGCGGAAAGACCACAAACACGCCGATGCTGAGGTTAACAATTATAAACAGAATAAAAGTGCAAAAAATGGGCGTCCAAAAAAACGGAGGCCAACGGTTGGGGCCAAGCGACCACAACACGGCGTGTCGGAAGCCGGAACGCTGTGCAAACATAACCGTCCAGCAGCGCGCCACTCCCAAACAACATCTCGTTCCCGACAGCGTCTTCGATTTCTAATGGCCATCGCAGGGTGCAGGGACCGGTCCCGGGTTGGCGTCGGGATGTGGGACGGAAGGACGGAGCAAACAAAATGAAACAATCTGTAAGTAAATGCTAACCAAGCGTGCGATTATGTGATGACCAAACATGAGCCCGTGTCCGGACCGGGGAAAGCAAGGCGAAATAAAAAGAAACCCCCTCTCCAATATGTTGCCCGAAATGGCCAGAGGCACCGGCGGCTCCAAGAATGCTCCGCCAGCGAACCCGCTCCCGGGAATCCTCGGGTTCGGAGAGGGAAGCAGGGACGAAGTGGCTTCTGTTGACAGAAAGTGCTATCATCAAACTACAATCGAATAGCAGCAGACCGGCTGCTGCTGCTGCTGGCGGTCCGGTTTTGGGGAGTCAATGTTTGTGTCAGCATAAGTTGTGACAACAATGTTGTCGCTCTATCTGTCCGTCCGGATCGGGCGGGATGGCTGGAGGTTCGGAGCCGCAATCGCCGCGATCGTTACGGGGATAGAACTTGGGGAATCGAAATAGTAGCGAGCAGCAGCGAGCGTATCAATGATAGCTACTAATTTCTCAGAGCGACGTTGATGTGTCTTATCCAACCCGTCAAACACCGGACCGGGGCCCTGGAGCCATCTTGAGGATGGAACCACACCACCACCATACTATGTGTTTGACTTTCGTGTTTCTCGATGCAGCGGTCGGAGCAGCCCGGGAGAACTCTAGAAGATGATCCAGAGAGCGGAGGCCCGACGAGTGTTTGCCACTGCAGTTCCGGATACCAGCATCGTGCTATTGACTCGTAAAAATCCCGAGATCATCGCCACCCTTGGTTTGTGTGGTGGCGGTTGAAACGAGCAAATATTGAACGATGGGCGCTGATTTATTTATGTTATTTGTCCCGTTCAGTGCAGTGTTTCAGTTTATCAATCCATTTTCGGTTACTTCTGATTTGCTTTCGTTTTATTGCCATGAGAGTTGAGTTTGATTTAAAAGATACTTTTTGCATAATTTAAGACATTTTAAATTTAGGATCTATTGCAGTCTTTTTATTATATTTTTTTATCGGCTCATATTTTATGGAAAGCAAATAAACATCACTGATGTTTGTGGGGCCGGCACATGCTGCAACATAAACAAGGGGTACAAAACTAAAGCAAACAGGCCAACTGCCGGGCACTGCTGCCGGGAAAACTCGCTATTATTGTAACCCATTTATCATCGGCTCCCGTGCGCTTCTATTGCGATTGTTATTGCTGGTGGGGATGCTTTTTATATTTACACCAATAATTGCATCCCGAGCTGAGGTCACAAAAGCTGCACTCTAACTGCATGACATAGGCAGCTTTTTGTGTGAGCTCGCCTTCTGTCGGCTCACTGGGAATAATGATCACCTGCCATATCAACGGGCGGGCGCATTGTTTCAACAAAATTATTATGTTATTGATTTCCGCCGTATCGGCCCGCGAGAGTCAATTAATATCCCTCAACTGGAACTGCGATTGCACTGCAGATGATGATGATGATAATGGGAAAAAGTAATTAACATCACCGTCACCGACCCGTCCCGGCCGTGCGCAATGCATGTTCTCAACATATAAGCATATAAGCCTTTTGATGAGTAAAGGGCTCGGCTTATTCCGAGTGTTGTTGGCAAAATATTCAAATTCCCTCTGGCGAGCGAGTCGGGGAACAAGTACATTTGTCTTACAGTAATTAAACGGAGCTGAGGCTCAACATAATCCCCTTTTCCTAAACCCTTTGTGTCGATCGCTCGATCTCGCCGGAAGGCCGCCAGTTGAGAGTTGATAAAACTAGGAACGCCAAATTTGCATTCCGAAGACGGCGGAGATCCGGATCCGGCCGATCCGGGGGCCACGGACCGGGCTAACGAGCTACAACACTTACCGGCAATCAAATCGGTGTAAACATTTTACGATCTTTTTATGGCGCGCGCGTTCACTGCGCGCGCGCGCGAATGGAATAATCAGCTCGCGCAGAAGTGCGTCTTGAAATTGTTTCTTTGCACGCAGCTTTCCGTATGCAAATGGTCCTTCGAGAAGAACCCCGTTTTCCCGCGAAGAACCCCGGTTCAAATCCGATTTTTATGGGAACTAGTAAAAATCTTGTTAATTACGCAAATGAGCGGATCACCCAAGCTTATCGGGGCAAGTCGCAGGCGAAGATCGCGAACCGATCCCTCCCCGGGGGCCGGTCGGGAGTTATAAAAATTACCGAATCCGCGGCGGGCGCGGTCTTAAGCAGCTCTTTCTATGCGTCGGGCCGGCCAGCACAGCATAAGGTCGCCACAGGGCGGAAATGGAAGTGGCCGTAGTCCACACGGTGACCCTCTCGCCGTCGAAATTTATGCAAATCCATTAATATTGAGCGTGTAACAGGTCATTTATCAAGGTGGAAATTATGATGATAAGTACACCAGACGTCGTCGTCGTCGTCGTCGTTGTCTTCGTCGGGCACCGGCGATTCCTAGGCGCGACCGGCCGGCCATTCTGACACTCCGACTATCCGTGTGTCTATCTCCGCTTTATGTGCGCCTCTTTGGCAGCCGCTTCGTCCGGTCTTCCTTGGTCCACCTTGCGCCTCTCATCAAATGGCACACGGCACTTTATCGCGCACCTTAATCAGCGCTCACGGCCACGAAGTAAGACGTCACGCCGGCGGGAGAATGGATTGACTGAATTACCGCCAGCATGGCCCCCCGGCACGGTAAGTTCTGGGCGAGCTTTTCGGTGTTTTACATCGCCCGTTGGCTCCGGCGGCCGACGGATGGGAAGGTGTCAGTTTCAGCTTGCTTTAAATAAATATTGCTTTGTGGAAGCGCCTCGTGGCCTTTTCGGAGCCCGGAGCGAGGGACGGTAACTTTATGGTGGAAATTTGAGTGATGATATCTATGGCGCACCACCCTAGAGGCCTAGCGCTGCGACTAATTGAAGCCAAGCGTTAAGACCCGGCCCGGGCCGGGCCGGGCTCGCGGGAAAGAAGATGGATAGAGTCGGACGATGGACAGCGAACTGCAATCCCGTGGCGTCCTATCTGGCGCCCATTGCAATTATCGTCCTTTCGGCAGGCAGGCTCCACCAGGAGCGATGTGCAATAAATCATGCCCCTGGCCCTGGGCGAGCGCACACACCTGTTGACGGATTTACAGTGCCAACAAGTGAATTGTCGGGCGCCGTCCGTTGGGATAATTTATTAAGAAGCGGCACAGCCAGCATCCGAGGGTCTGATATGCCCAAAACATGCCGCGTTGCGCGAGGGTGCGCAAAGTGCATTACCGTGGACTGAATTGAATTAAACCAGATCTAATTTACTGGATTGGAACTATTTACCGAAAGACTTTGATCGAGTTTTTACGAGATTTTGGTATTTATTTTTTTATCAACATCGTTAAATCTTTATTGATAACTTCATTTTAAAAAAACGTATTTATAGAGCTGTTGAAGAATTAGGCGAATTAAGAAGATTCAAAAGAAGCAGTGTCACAGCCACCGACCAATTACAACCACGAAATCGTTTGGCCTACGAAATGCCTACTCTCCGGACAGCGCCGGGTAACAAATAAAATAATGTTCACAGACACTGGTGTAATTCTGGTATTTATATTGCAACAGATTACATCAGGGGTTTTTATTTGAACTAAAACACAAAACTTTACCTTCTTCCGAGCTTGCACCTCCTTTCTACTCCATACGTGGTTCAAACCGGAGTAACATCGGCAATGGGGTAGAAGCGTTTGTTGTCATAATAGTCGATTCTACATGAGGGCACCAATCTGTGTAGCCGTTCGACAGCAGCCACAGACACCGAGCAGCACTCGATGATGAATCTTTCCAGCAAAGGGAACTTTATCGGTATCTGGTCGAGCTCATCTTCCGGTAGATTCACGCTTTGAAAATGTAGCCCCTGGCGATGAAAAATTGGGAAGAATATATTTAATTAAACATCGCTTGGTTGATGTTTCTCTCTTTCTCTCTCTCTCTCTCTCACACTCTCTGATACACTTAACGAACTGGACCTTGTCAAACAGCGGACGTTGTTGCGATGAATGGAACGATTTTTAATATTGCCCGATAATTTAAGTTCCTGTAAGTGCATCAGTTTATCGATTCGTACAGAATCGTCTGCAACTAGCAGGAGCTGGTAAAGGAAATCAAAAAGATCGAATCAGTGCATCTGTAGTATCGAGGGTTTCCACGTTTCAAATTACCTCAGAGCTGATGATTAGTTCTAAGCTTCGAAGGTGAGAAAATTTCTCACAGATGAACTGTAAATCAGCGCAAGATATTTCTTCCGTGATTTTGAGACAGCTTAATCGTGGCACAACTTCGCAAAGATTCTCGAGCAGGACTTGAAGATAACGCGCTTCCAGCTGAACAGATTCGAGCGACTTCAAAGCTCCACGAAAAATTTTTCTATCCACTTTTCTATACAATTCCACTAATGTAAGATACTGTAACAATAACATATTGAGTAAAATATTCATTTTTACCTGTTATACGCTTACCTTGAGCTTAGTAAGTCGCACCAGCGACTCCAAAATGCCGTCTTCCGGAACATCCACAATAACGTTGCATAGATGTGTTAGCTCAGGACAGTGATGACTAATGGTTTGAATAAGTTTTGCCGGAAAACCATCGTACAAAGAGAGTCGTCGAAGCAAGGGGTGTCTTCGAAAAAAATCAGCACATCTCCCTAAATCCATCTTTTCATTCATGCTAAATTCAAAAACATTAATGGTCAAATCCTCTAGACGTGGAAACGTAAGCTCGAGAAAGCGGCGCAAATATGTTTCGTCCAAATCATTCACATTAACGAGTTTCAACTCTCCACTCAGGGCTTTCCATGCGTCCAGTTCCAGACCAGTCGAGCAGTTCATTGTAAGACTCTGCAAATTTGGAATATTCGTACGGAAGAAACTAGATAGCTGTCGCCGATTTGGGCTCTTTAACTCCGGTAAAACACGGAAAGTTGCATTATTTTTGCGATATTTTTGTTCAATGTTGTTACCATCTATCGACAAATGTTGTAGTGCAGGAATTTCCAGCAGAATCGATACCAGTTGCTGGGAAGATACACCAGTTTGAATGTCCAACATTCGGACGTGTGGCTTTAGCGTGTGCAGCAACCGTAGTAAGCTTTCCATCTGATCATCTGTCATGGTCACCGTCACCGTCTCGCATGGTTGACGGACGTTGCGATAGTTCCTTTTGGTGTTAATAACAAATGCACAATTGCAATCACACTTCACCAGCATCACACGGTCCATCCTTCGGCCCGAAAAGGTAAGATCCGCCCACCGCCGGCACACGAGGGACGCTAGTTTCAGCTCGTACACATCGAGCTCATCAAAAATGCTGCATAACATCTACCCAAAACAAACGCTTGTTAGTTAGCTACATTTACTTTTCATTGTAAATCACTTACTTCATCGGGCAGATCGTTCACATTCATTTTTTTCACGATGTTAACTGCGTAAAATTGTTTACAACTGAATCAACCGAAGGCAAGGAGTGTATTAAAATCCGCGCTGTCAGAAAGAATGTCAAAAAGACAGGATTACTTGACCGCGTTCCAGGGTTGTACTCCTAGCCATGGAAATCATCGTAGCAGACCCTGTCTAGTAATTGAACCGAAACGACTTATCTAATATTCGGCAAGAATACTTTTTTGCATCTCCTCTTTTGTTTCTTGAAGCGAGGGGCTCAAAAATTATTAATTCTCTTTTGATCTCAGTTCTGTCGCGATCGTTTATACTTTTTTGCACCTGCCCGTCGGGTCCTGGGGCTAGATATGTGATCTACCGCTCTAGCCCCAGTTCCCGGTAGGTCCGCCAGGTGTGCTGGTGGCTAGGCATCTAGGACGTACAGTGATGCTCAATGTTTACGCAACTAAAACAATTGTTTTGATTCGAGAAACATATCATAATTATCATTCATACATTCATATATTCATACAAAATCTGTTCTGTCCTTGCGCTTAATCAAATCAACGGTTCCGGTTCCGGTTCCGACGGCCAGAGGAGGGAGGAAAGGAGGAGAATCACTGTCAACTAATGCTTAATGCCTAGTGACGTTCTAGAGTTCCTACAAAACCAATCTTTATTTGTACAAAATGTGTATGAGAAGGTGTTAGTGTTTGTTCTTTGGCTTGGCTTTCACTTTTCATGTTTCATTTTTCAAGTTTCCTAATCCTGTGTAATGTCCTTTTGGCTGCTAGTACCCTGGGCCAAATCTCCTCAGTTATGTCGTCGTTAGTGCGAAGTTTTGACCCTGAATAGGTGAAGCTTAAAGCGATAGTAACGCATAAGGATATAAAATTTCGTAAAACCAAGGATGAACATCAACACTTTTCTTTTTAAGTAATTATTTAAAATCACGACCAATATCAAACTGTCAACCATGAAAGCCCGTTGGCACATCATGCTCCGACCGCTTAATAAACATGGCTGGTGACCCCACTCGGCGACGCAATGACAGATTGTGGAAAGCGATTAAAGGTTTGGGGTTCTCCTGCTCTTGCGCGGGGAAAGCTCCTGCGTAGGAAGTCATTTCCCGAACCCATAAGAGCCGGTTCCCTCGCAAGGGACGACTACCGGGCCCGATTGACTGCTTATCGTTTATCCATAAGTGTGTGCAAACGAGTGTCTGACTCGTCGCACCTCGCGCCGTTACGTCGGCACCAGCACCAGCCCGCCAACCAGTCAGCCTACCGTTTGTCATAAATAATGTCCTCCGAACTGGACCGCAGGCCGGCTCCGCAACCACCATGGGACCGGTACCGCTGACAGGTGTACCGGGAGCATTGCTTCGGGTTTGTCGGATTTATCGGCCCGTGCGGTGTCCCAGTCAACGAGAGTGATCCCAATCCGTTGCGCGCCCCGGTTTCGGTGCTTGTGGGCTGGAAAGTTTCGCAAGAACATAAATAATTCCCATAAATTATTCACAGTTGTCTTCGGCCGCCCTGCCAACCCCACCACCGGTTAGGTGCATCGAGATGCAGCCACCAACCGAGGCGCAGGTGCCGAGAGGGGTGACTGATGATGCAATAGCTCGGCACACCAACCAGATTGAGGCATTCCAGCGGCGGAAACAGGTTTTCTCCGGCCAGCCGTTCCCCTTTGGGGTAGGTTCAGGGCTTCGGAGCGGCTTCAGATTTCTTCCAAAACACCAGACCCCATTTCGCCAGCTGCTCAGGACTCCAATCGAACCAATCAATGCTCGAACGTTGACCGTCGGCCAGGGGAGTCCCACGCAACGGCATTTTGTATGCCGGCCGCCCGATACCCCCCCGATCATAAGCCTAGTTCTGGAATGCTTCCCCGCCGGCCTAACCTCCGCTAACACGTGGGGATGTTTTGCGAAATTGAAATTAATAAATTATACCGGGTCACCGGCCGCCAGACACCGGTGTCGGCCGTCAGGTGTCGAAGGTATTGCTGGAGGGCACAAAACCCAAATGTTTACTTCCAGTTGCGTAGGACTGAGCCCTAGAGTGGCGCCGTCAAAAATTCCAACGTCCCCAACCGAACCGAAGCGAACGACCAAGAATGTTCCCACAGAGGCCCCGGGCTGCTGCAGCAGCACCGGGATCGGATGGGATCGGAAAGTTTAGCTGCATAATTAAAAGTCCAATCGGTTCGAACCGATCGGCATCGGCATACCGGAGATTGGACCTCGGCGCGGGGATGAATGCCCTCTCGTGGACATGGCTGTAAGTTCGGTGCACATTCTAGAAGTTCAGTTCGAATTGGCAATTGGCAATGAATTGTTTTGAGGGAAGTTTCGAGCATCAACAAACAGCCTTTTTGGGGGGACATTTCATGCGCTGCGGAACCGCCATTTTGGTTGCACATTGAAAGTACATTTATTTTTGAAAATAAATGAAAACTACTCGAAACTGCTCGAAAGTGCTCGAAATTGGGAGTTTGGGTTGGCAACATCATATACCAAAATCTAATACAAAAATTGACAATCTAGTGATGCAGGTTGTTTGCCGAACAGTCTGACTATACCGTTTGGCCTGGCTCCTGGCTCAATGGCCAAACTCCAAAACGAAGTATCTTACTCTGGCAATTTGCTTTGGAGTAAACGATCGTCCTCGTGGCCGATTTGCAGCCAGCGTTGCAGCTGCCCAACAGTTTGCCGGTGCAAAGTGCAAAGTTGCACCCGCAACCCGGTTCCTGGTTCGACTTTTCCGAACAACCCCAAGACAGAGAGAGAGAGAGAGAGAGAGCGAGAGCGATCGAGTGCCCCGAAAGTTTTGTATCTTTCTTGTGGATGATTTTGTTTGGTTTTTCTCGTTTTTCTTGATGTTGTCTCCGTGGCGGTGGTTTCAGGGCCCTTTCGGCCCATCCTTTCCGGTCGGTTGGAATTTGCCCCCCGCGTTTTTGCGTTCTTTTACGTTTCAAATTACGCCCGTTCAAGCGGTTCCGAACCGGAAGTTCCGGTGAGCAGTTGGTGAGGTGAAAAAGTTTTTCTTTCCCCCGGCAAAAAGCTTACCGACCGGCCGGTATGCCGGTGCATTATGTTGCGAGTGGCCGGATTATGTGTTTTCCCGAGTTTTGCTTCTTCAAACAAGAGTTCACGTCCACCGACTCTTCCCGCCAGCTGTGGCCAGCAAATGAGAACAAACTGCAGTTTGTTGCGGGAGGCAGGCAGAAAGAATTCAGCCAAACGGTCGCTCGAAACACATCTTCGGTCGGGCTTTCGGGTTCGAGTTTTCCCCCGGACCGGAGACCGGTTTCAATTTACTCGGCGTTTCCCCCACCGAAGCACCCAGTCTGTCGCAATTGATTTTCGGAGTGCAAAGTTTGTGCGACTTTTACCGGCGAACTTCAACGGGGCGGGGGGATTCCTAGCGCCTAGTTCTCGTGGCGTCCTGTGTGTGTTTGGCCGGCATGTGGGACAAAGTGAACGAAACACAACTGTCCACCGGGAAGAGTCCACCTAATGAAATGTTATATTAAATGGAAACTGCCAACCGGGAAAACGGTTGGCCATTTCGGGCCACGTAATGTGCAATCCACTTGGCGCGGCGAGTGAAATGCATTACAGCGTGGAGGTGAAAACCTGGCCACATAATATGCGCTCGGATGCCGGATAATAACGGGGGCCTTAACACTCATTAAGGGTACGTGACAACAAGAGTGTGTAAAAAAAAGGACCCTCCGCACCGGCCGGGTCTTAATGAAAGCCAATGAAAAGTGTGAAACATGCCACCGAATGCCCGGGCGGTTCGGTCACCGCGTGTGTCTCATTTGTGGAATTGGATTTCGAAAAAAGGATTCAACCTACCTCCCGCTGCCCCCCCGGAGGGCTTATATCCCGGAGGGCTTTTCACGTCCGCGTGTTCCGTTGTTTCCGTTCGCTCTCCAGGGTGAGCGAGCCGGAAACGAATCTCGCCAGACTGTCAGAGGGGCCAACGTTGGGGCTGTGCTGAGCAAAAAAGGACGAAAAAGCGGGATGCATTCATAGGTCCTCATAATCAGACCTGGCTGAGGGGGTTGAGGATAAAACGTGGTCTCTCCATTCACACCACCATTGCTTCGGGTTTGGTTGGTCCCTCGGTAGGTTGGCCTGCAGCAGCCCACGGTGAGTGAGGGCGCAAAAGCCTAGACATGCGATATTAATTAATTTTAATCTCCTGGGACCCCGGGCCCGAAAGAAATGGCCAGGAACTTCCGCAGTTCCGTAGGAAGTCCCAACTGTGGGGGTCTTTCGACGCCGGTCTTTCCATCGAACAGCGCCCGGGAAGAATCTCACTGCCAGGCTCTGTAGACGGCTTTTAAAGCCAACGCCGGAAGTGCCGGGTAAACGTGCCTATGGAAGAGTGTGCCCATCAGACGTCCTCACCCCCCCAGGGGGTTCGTTGTGAGAGAGAGCGAGAGTGTTGCTGGTCGGTGGCCTCAGACTTCATTATGAATTTATGTTGGCCATTTCCCGGCGTACCACCCCGAGGAACCTCAAGGGGTCTTGGAGCTCTCTAGACAAACTTCTCGCTCGCCTTCACCGATCAATGTCTGCCCACCCGTCTGGATCGAACTTCCCCGGAAACCCGCCGGCCGCATGCCGCCGAATTCCCGGGAGGATTCGGTGGCGGTAGGACCCACACCCAAAAGCGCCACCAGATGGCGCGCTGCGCTGGCCAGCCGGTCGACCGGCGGGAATGTTTTGAATTTTTAATTTAATTGCACGATACTTGTCTGTGGGCCGTAAATTGGACCGTAAATTACTCGCCGGGAAGGGTGGAAGTTTTCCCTTCGGCCGCGGGGCGTCTGGAAAACTTCTGCCCAAACACGTGACACGTGCCGTGCCGTGCCGGGCCGGGCGGAGGAAGGCAAATCTTTCTGCCCACACAGCTCGCGTGCACCGCGGATGATAATTATTTTATGCTAATCAGAACTCGAGCAGAACTCGAGCTGGATGCCCTCAAGATGTGCGGAAGTCGGTTTGTCTAAAGATTTTCCGGCTCCTTTCTCTGTCCCCATTTCTCCTCGTGTGGTTCCGGATGCCGGAAGCATCCTTCGGGCTGCGGCAACGGAGAACAAGAAGCTGTGCCTTATAAATGAATGTTTTCATTACATTTGACGGTCCGCATTCCGGCCCGAAAGTAATGCTCTCTGCAGTGTGCCCCGCGAGTGTGTTCCTCGGTAGGTGAACCGAAACATCCGGGCTGCAGGGATGGCTATTAATTTCGATTCATAATTTCACCTCACTTGGTGGGGCCCCATGATTCGCCAGCGAAATCCCGCAACGCCCATGTTCCCATGGTTAGTCCCAGGTCAGCTCGGTAACTTGTTGGGAGGATTATTTCCTGCAAATACCACAGCTGGCCACAATTCCTGAGTTTTTGCCCTCTGTCCAAAAACTAGACCGACCGACATGTGTTCCAATTTGCATACCCATGCCGGGACATTTTAGAAAACACAGACCGCCGGCAAGATTGGGTGCTCAATTTTTTGCCCGGATTAGGGCCATTCCCGCCCTCGTTGTCCGAAACTTCCTTTCGTACGCATTCCGAGGGTCCGGGATCCGTGGCCAAGGCCACCAACCGTTCGGGTTGGGTTTGTTTATAAATTGAATCCAAAGCAATATTTGCATAATGCTGTTACAAGCGGCCATCGTTATCCCCTCGGATGCTGCTGAGGTTGCTACTATTGGGGGGGGCCCGACGACGCAAAAGGTGCGTCGGTTGCACCGAACTTTGCGGCGGGGCCAACGCCCCTTTTCTGCTCACTTTATGACAGACAAATGACAGACTTATTTGCAAACTTTGTGCCCCGGCCTTTGGGGAGTTCCGGGCCGAGCTGACTAATGGTTTTGGCGATTCTTTTCGACAGCCCCAAGAAAGGGGCTCCGTGCTCGGGAATGCCGGCCTGTCTACACAGTGGCCGGCCAGTGGTGTGGAGTCCTCCTTTCTTTCTTTTCTTCTTTTCGGGGCCAAAAAGCTTAATACGCTTGTTGGAAGTCCACTCAACATCTTCAATTTGTCCCCCGAACCAACCAGACCTTTAACACGGCTGTTGTATCGCCTTTCAAAGTATTGCCTTGCTTCGTAAGGCTCACTCGCGAATTCCATTAACAACCGAACCGAACAATACTCCGGAAGGGCCGGGACCAGATCCGGGAGCAGATTTTCCGTTTTTCCATAGACATGATAATGTCGGTTCCCGTTTCTGTCACGCCAAAAAAAGGGCGATGCATTCGAAGCCCGGGAGGATGAAGTCATTTTTCTTGTGTAAAACTTGTGTGCCTCCCCTAATTTTCGCCGCCCGGAAAATTGGGCGAGATGTACCCTCTTTATTAGGCATTCACGGATCATCAATCAGGGCCCGGTCTGGGTCTTGCGATGGTGAAGGCTCATCGCAAGGATACGCTCGGGTTACGCAGCGAAAGGACTCCCCGACTTGCCAACCCAACGATGGGGGGATCCAGGATGATCAATCGACGGGGGTACGGGTTTTTAATTAGTATTAGTTTTCCTCGATGAGTCCTTCGCGGGACAGTATCGGATTGATTACATTCCTTCACTCTTCAGGAGTTAGTGAAAATTTCAATTAAGCTCCCAGCCAGCCAGCCAGCCAGCAACAAAATCTGCGCTCCGTTGCGAAACGCTTCACTGCTAATCGACAAATAATCGTGTCTTGAGGCCGGATGCCCTGAGCCGCGACGAAGCCGCTCCGAGACCGGGGTTGTGTGTGGGACCGAAAAAAGAATTGATTGAATTCCGTCACGCTTTAACGCGCGGTGACAACTAAATTATTACTCACGACCATCACACGGCACGACGTCGTCGTCGTCGCCTAGCTCAGGGGGTCTGTCTCGGAAAGGAGAGCGACCACGGACCAGACCAGCACAAAAAACCGGTGCGTCTTTTCTTCGGCAACATAAAAGCCCACGCACGGCCCCCCCCACCCCCTCGCGGCATGTGCATGTAGATTAATGACGTCCGGGCGTGGTTTGCCCGCGACAAGTCCCGGGCGTGGGTTCGCGCTCTATCCGGGCGAGCAAACAGATGCCCTCCCCGCGTGGCCCTATTGGTGGTTTATGAGGGGGACAATTTCTTCACCATCACCAAGGTGGAGGTCCGGTCGAGGTTTAAAATGTGAGAAAAAAGGGATGAGTTTGCTGAAGGATGAAAATGGGCGCTGACGCCGGATTCGTCACCTGCCGGGTTCGTCGCTTGAATCGGTGACATTTATCATGTTTCGGGCGGTGACTCGAAAAGGGCCACATTAGGAGCGCAGCGTCCCCATCGAGCCGCGGCACAGCATAATACCATTATGGCGGGTGAAAAATTGAAACATTCTCGCGGCCACGCGGCACTGGCAGCTGGACAATAGGCCGGACCCGGGCATTGTGGGACGTGTGGGGGGCTCTGGACGAGTTTTTGATAAATTGCCCGCGGAAATGTCATCGCCGGAGAGCGGAGCTACGGGACGGCCGAGGACATAATTAGTTCATAAATTTCCCCATGGCCCCGATGAGCGTGGCCGCCGTGTCGCAAGCCACAAAGCGGGAGATCCTCTTTCGCATTGTTGCCCCGGTGTGTAGGCTCGGCAAACGTGCCCGGAGTTCAATCATTTTCGCCGCACGCCCTGTTCGTGCCTTGGCGAGACAATTTACACCAGTCAAAGGCCGGGCCCAGCATCCATGGGCCCCGATCGCAGGTGCGCAGGTTCCGTTCGAGTGTAGGCAATGTTTTCCATTGCAATCGCATGACATTTAAGTGATCGCGCCGAGGCGTTCGATTGCCAGCGAGACGACGGCGCTGGTTGTAGAATTCTAATTAGCCATGGCCATCGGACCGGCCATGGGCATGAACTGGACCTGGCTGGGAGCAGCAGAAGTGATTTTTCAACTCCGATTTCTATCCATTTTATCACGTCCGCCAATGGCGACCGCGCTGCGGAGTGATAATTATCTTGCTCGATCGTGCATCAACACATTGTCGCCACGTTAAATGGGGAAATAGGAGCACGGCATTCGGGTGCTGCGCCGTGCCGTGAACGGAATACACAATTTTGCGGACACGGGGCGCACCCTTCGCTAGGATAGCCTCTGGTAAGATCAGAAATGCAAGAACGATGCCTATATAGTTTTAATTGATCGGTCGATTTGTGGAAGGATTCAAACCGCTCAGTTGAATTTCCTTATTTTGCCATTGACCGTTTGAAGTGAGTTCAGGACTTTACATTGGATTGGTATCAACTGACTTCAAGACAGCACTTGAGAGAGTTTTTTCGAGCCAAGGAACAACTTGGAGTCGTTTTTGTTCTTCGACTTCTCTCCGTGCTCTTATTTGGAACCAGAAGCAGGAAGCCTATCGGCTCTTCTGTTGTCCCGTGAGATGACGTGATTCGCTGCTTGGTGGAGACCTTGTGGCATCCGCAGTACCAGTGTTGAATTGATCGCATGAAGAACTAGCAATGCAAATTCACTAGGATCAACGTAGAATCTTCTTAGGCCCTCACCCTTTCACTGATGTCTCAGACACCGACTTGGCCTGGAACAAATCGTATCGCTGCTTGATTTTTATAATGTCCCTTTCTCGGTGTCGCAATGCGTTCCTTTTTCAGACTTCCATTCAGTGATTATTTCAGTCGTTTATTAATCCCTATTAATCCGTTTATTAATCCCTATTAATTAATTAATCCGGTTACCTTTATCCCGTCTCGTCAGCTGCGATCATTCGTGTTATTAGATCTCAGTTCTGTGAGTAATTGTCAATCCGGGTACGCAGCTCATTGATTTTTTTTTACAAAATCCAAACCAATCTGCACATCTAAGGGACTTCAAACTCCTGTGTTCCGCAAACATAAGAGAGTTCGTTTAACTCGCGACAAAAACAGATGTTACGTTAAATGTTGTGTCTATAAAATTTTTATATCTTGTGGAGCAATATATTTTCTTAATACTGTACGTGTCATCATAAGCTTTAATTATGACGATGGTGAGATAAAAATTAATTGATAGAAAGCAAAACCATAATTATAAAGAAATTAAAATAATGAAAGATGACTATAGATAGATTCGAGACGCGGCCGCGTTAATGAAGTAGTGGTGGGCATTCTGAAAATAATGAATAGAATGGTTGGTGTCAGTTAGATAAAAGCAAATGATCAGGTCCTTTATTTGATAGTGTCACCACATTATCATCCAATGATAACTGGAGGTGTAAACAGAGCAAGAGGAACCTACTGCACTCCGGAGATTGGTCCCACTCTTTTAGGTGAAGGGATGACGACCGTTGCCGTTGCCTATCTACACATAAATCCGTTTTTCTCAAACCTATGCAGGGGTAAGGGGTGGAACTTATCATCACCATCAATAAACAAAATTAAGTAACAAAGACCCCGATCGGGTTGAGGTTGTGAGGTACTTGAGTCATCATTCCAATACACTCGGACTACCCGAATGCTGTCACTATCTAATGCTCATTTGCTGCAATCATTTTCCCACTCGATGAGTTTGTCTTTTGGAAGATGCTACCCGAATGATGATCGATTCTCCCCAAAATAGACTTCCAGATATAGCGAACCCCAAACTAGATCGGATTGTTTGCATTTCCCAACCCCTTTTAATCCACTCGAAAAGTACGGGTTGCCCCGCGCGTTGGATACACAAAGCATGTTCCTTCGCGAAAGCCCCGCCAAATCCGAAACATCAACCACCGGAGCCAACATAAATTTGCCGATCATTAGCCCAGCGCCGGGCGTCAATGGAAAACTTTTCCAATACCAGCTTTTCGATCATCATCATCATCATGTGCGCCGCCCATCGACCGACCGAGGCAACGCGAAGTGATAATCTCGCGTCCCGGGCGGCGGAAAATTTGTTTCGTCTTTCAAAAGCTTTCCCACCCAACGCTCGAGACTTTGAGACTTTCTCGGGCGAATTCTCGGCGCGTCCGGTTCGCTTTTTGTTGCGGTGGAAAGAATCCATTTCCGCGGTCGATGATGGAAACTTTACTCTCTTTCTCCGTGTCTGGAGTTTTTCACGAACTCGCTTCGGCCGGTGATACACACAACATAATCTCTTATTTGTTTTCAATTAAGTGAAAGTAATTTATTTGGTGGCTCCGGCCCGAAGCCGCCGGTTTGTTGTTGTGGAGCCCGAAGATTTTCCGGAAGGAAATCCGTTCGCTCGCCAACCACAAAGACATCCCCGACCGAACGGTGCTGTCTTATCAGAAAGATAAATAAATGATACACACGATGGGAAATAAAACACAACCGTTGTGCCGTTCGGTGGTGTTCCCGGAGCCGGAGCTTCCCGGGTTTGCGGGTTGGTCGAAAACAATGATGATGGTTTCCGTTTTGGTAGAATAAATATTTTCACTCTCGTCGTTCGTCCGGTCGAATGGTTCCGACGGTGGTTTGCTTGGGGCGAGCGGCAAGAACCTGCGGCTGGCTTCGTGGCTTCGTCTTTCGTTGGTAGCTGGAGTCCGGAAAAGCGGAAGGACCCGTGCTGGGACGCTTCCATGCGTTGTAGGTTCGTTTCATTTTGTTTTAAAAATTTTCTCAACAACAAAATACGGGAAATGATCGATTGTGAGAGATTTGTCAGGTGACGATTGTGCTGTGGTCCTCGGGGGCCGATCTGAAGCGAAAGTGATCTATCCGCGTGTGGGTCCTTAACCCACCATAAACCAACCCGCAAGCGTAATTACTTACAGAAAGCGCGATACGACTGGCGATTCCCGGTTATCGACGTGGCTGCCCAACAAGTTTGCGTCCTGAGTCCTGTTTCCCATCGACCAGGGCACCCGGTGGCCACGGGGTGGGGAAGCTCACTAATGGCATTTCGAGCGATTGGCAAGCACTGGCACACTGGCCCCAAGGATCCCATTTCCAGACAATGTCCGCAAACGCAAACATTGTTCCTTCACGTAAGCGGGTCCGGTCCGGGAACGATTTTTACGTAAGGACACCACTTCATTACCGCCGCACGCACCCCCTGGCCCCTGGACACTGGCCGGAGGAGGAGGAGGAAAACACTATTATATCGAATGTCTCCGGCTCCCGGCGCTGGTTGTCGTTTTCGCAGCCACATCGAACACTATCCCGGCACACGGCAGATAGTCCTGGACGGGTTCGACCACGTCGGGGATACGTCGCTGCAGGCGACAGACGAGCACACCCTTATCAATGCGGTGGATGTGTGCGTGGCCGAATAGGTTTGTTTGTCCCGGTGAGCCCGGAAAAGTTTAATTGCATGAGACCGGGCCGGGCCCGGGAACGGTAATTGTGGTATATTGTGGCCAAAGGGGGCCCCGGCTTTGCGAATGGGGTAATTTTATATTTTCACCCATTTGCGCACGCCAGTCCTTTTCCCGAGGCCGGCAATGATTGGCGGGGCGGTCATTGTTAATTGAATGTTACAAAAACGAAAGGCAAATGTTTTGTGGAGGATAAACTTTAAGCACTTTAATTGGAGGTCCTCTGGGCAGGTGTTAGCATGGAGTCCCCATTTTCAATTAAAAAAGGTGTGTGAATTCGATCCTTTTGGTGCGATTGAAATGAATAATATTTTGCCCCAATCTTTATATTATTCATATTGATCCGTAAAAATATATTCAATTCCCTTGAATCGGCTGCTCAAATGAGGGTTCCCATCCTCGCCGGGCTGACTCAATTCGAGGCAATAAACTATGTCTGGACGACAGAAAATTACATTCGCTTCGAGCCGCAACAAGGATAACAAGCTTGGCGCACCGAAAACGACACAAAAGCCTGGCGACGGTGGCCCTTGTAATGCGGGAGCTGCGCTTCACTTCGGCTCGCTTACCTCCGGCCTCGCGACCATCGGCGGGCAATAAAGTGAGCCACAAAGTCCGCTCCCGACGTGCGGTAATAACTTCGGGATAAACGGGATTCGATTTTATGTTGTCACGACCATTCCGCCGCTCGGCAAGGTAAACGACGTCCGGTGACGACGGATAGTGAAGCGCGATGATGACGACGACGACGGTGTCTGCGGCTTGACAAAACTTAGATCATCCTGTCTAGACCAGGCCAGTGCCTCGAGCGACCCCGTGCGAGTAGTGTTTCGGGTTTTCGCCGTCCTCGCCGATGGTTTAGTATTCTGCGAGAGAAAACCGGCGGAAAATGCAACTTATCAGGGGGGGTCCGTGCCAGTGGCGTGTCGCGTGAACATATTTTCCACCACCGTGTGCGGATGCCGTGGCACTTCGGCCACAGCTTGACGGCCAGGCATGATTGGTTGGGTAAATGTCATTAAAAGTTCGCTGATCAAACGGATAGCTGGACGGCCAAGGACACACTTTGGAGAGCGAAAAATCGACGAGGTTTTTGACGAGGTTTTTGACGACAGTACGGGCCCGGCTCCTAGGCTCGATACCTCACGATACTCTAAGTGCTAGGGGTCCCTGTGCTTTACATCACAAACCGTAGACGTAGCGTCCCGCTCTCTTCAACTCCGTCTCCGGTTTTACGACTTTTCGACGACAGCGGATCCGTCGCTCAAGAACGGGCTTGCGCAACGAGACCCGCGGCAAGTACTTGACCGGCCGGCCTGATGGGTTGCCTGAAGTGCATCGTTCGAGATGACAACCGACGAAGAAGACCCCGATCCCCGTGGTGACCTTTTCCGACCGTCCCTTCCAGTCACTTGACCATAACTCACCGGGTCGGGCAGAAAACCCATCGTAAACCGAGCCGTAAGACGTCCGTCCGGCGGTGTAGAACTTCAATGAGACGGCGGGAAAGAAATGGTAAAACAAAGGCATCTGAATTCTCCGTCCCGGAATCGGAACGGAACGTGTCGTTTGAGGTCTTGCATTTTAAACATCCTCACCGTTAGGCCCAGCCAGATAGAAAACGATAAGACGCTAACGCTAAAGTGTCCCCAGGGCTCCTGGAACCCGCGGTACAAATCAAACGGACTGCGGGCGAAGAAGTTGGGCGCGCGCCCGCGCGGGTCATAAACGATTTAATTTTATTAAATTTTTATCGCTTCTTCATAAAGGGAGTCCCTCGGATGGCCGTCAGAAGGGCCCCGAAAGCCGGTGCGACACTTTCTATCTCCGCACGACAATCAGCGAAACATTAGCGGGTCCAGGGTCTCTCTCTCTCCCTCACTCGGCGGTCTCGTCAAAATGAATTATGACGAGACGCCCTTCGGCGGACGAGACGCCCTTCGAGTGTCAAGGAGGTTAGCATTAAAGCCCTCTTCTGGTCCTTTCGATCAAGCGGCCGGCCTCCGGAGCGTGTGTGGGTTGTTAATATGCAGCCCGAGTTTGAAGATTGGAAGATCGCCCCACTCCGGCGCATAATTCCCCCGTGCCCGCCCGCCTGAAGATCCTGGGCTCACGATCGTACGCGAGCGGCAAAAGCAAAATGCATCACTTTTATGATGTCCGTGGGCCGCGTGACGGTCATTTCTGGGGCCCGATTTCGGGGGACCACTATCGTGGGGCCGAAATCTTTCGCCTGGTCGGGCAGGGTTTCGTGGAACGCGCTCGTAATCGCGCACAGAGCTGGTACCATTCCGGAGAGGGTCGGTCGTAAAAGCCGCATAACCGCTTCACAATCGGGCACGGATGGTCAGCTAGCTAGCCCAGGACAGTTTCATGTTGTCACCGCGTTGATGCTGCGGAACTCTTAATGCGGATCAAAAGCAAACAAGAGAAAGAAAAAAGCAGCAAATTAATAAAGACATTGAAGATAAATAAATAATGGAAAACAGGAAACTATTTGGAATCAGATTAACAGAAGGGTATTCAACGATTGGCCAGACTCACAGACTTAACACGGTCATGACAAACGGATTCGCGCGAAACACTCAATCTGCATTCTGCCAGATTCAAATGATGCCTTCTTCGAAACCATCGAGTTCCGTTTCAACAGAACTCTATTTTCACCCGACCCGACCAATGTAAAGGCCAAGGTTTGGTCATTCTATATCATTCGCAGACGACTCCCAGAATTGACAAATGGATTAATTTAGCCCATCCCATCGTTTCCACGGAACGGTGTCCATCGCATTCCGGCTTCACCTAATCGGAAACAGAAATAGCAGAAATTCTGTCCGGCTTCCCATGCAACGGATATTTATTACGTTCCGGCAATATGATTTTTAATTATTCCTCCCAAACCGTTCCCATTTCGCGAGAACGGGAACAGAAACGGTGGCCGGAGTGCTACGGAAAACACTCTGTCACTAAGGCACTGTCCGTCAGCTTCCCGGGCCCGAATTATGGCTTCACGTCATCGATAAATATGTCAACACTTGCCACCCGTGGCCTTCAGCAGAACCGAAACCCGGGCAGCCCAGGGTCCGACGGCGGTTCCAGATGTCCAGACGGCCACAGCTTCTTACGCCCCTTGCGCCGTGGCTGAGTCGATGAATATGTTGAGGTGAAATAATAAACATCTAACTGCCAGGAACGGAACCAACGGAAGCATTCGGCAAAACCCCCCTAAAAAAGCGCAAGAAGCAGAGCAAAGTGTCGACTCACGACGGCGCGTGGTCCGACCTTTCCACCGTTTGGCCGTCCGTGGTCCGCGGTGCTGAAGTTGCTGAAAGGTCGTCCCACGCGAGGCTTTCGAAGAACCAAGCTGATGATCTGCGCTGCGCGATGATTGAATGACGGCTCGTTGCGCGGTTCCATATCTGGCTTCCTCACTTCGGGTTGGGCTATCATTTGGCCGGCTTCGCGCATGGCGGCTCATTTCCATACGGGGCCTCGTCTTATCGGGGGACCCTTCCAGGTTCCTTTTGTTGAGGGGAGAGAGGGTTCCCGCATTTCTCTTGGAGCAGTATCAGTTACTGGGCCGCCGGTGGGCGATCCGACCACACCCTTAAGTAATAGCCGATGGCCGGAAGTGGGTTCCGAAAATTGAACGTTAGCGCGCTGTGGTCGCTTCGGAAAGCGATACGGAAAGTCCACCAGGCGCCAGGTGCTTCCGAAATTAATTCAATTGTATTCAAATGAAGGCCACCATTTTTTTACCCCGGGGCCATGTGGCGCGAGAGGTGAGATTGTCATGCCGACCCGCCATCGCCGGACTACTCCAGATACCGATCTAATGGCCCCGGACTGTGGAATTTATTTCTAAGACTTCCTCGAAGGTCACGATTGAGATGCTTCACGAGGCTCACTCGGTCTAAGTTCGCAGCGACGTGGCCCCATCGTCGTCGGTTTCTGGCTTGCGATTTCGAGTCCCGAGAAAGAAAGAAAAATGTTTTATGGGAATATTAAAGCGCTTCCTTCACCGACCAAGTGGACACCCGGGCGCACCGATCGGAGGCCAGTGATAGAAAAGGGTGTGTGCGGCCCCAGGAATGTTAATACGCGACTCGCCTTTTCGGGGGGTGATGCTCGTAAAGATTGGTGAATATTTCTGGCGAACGCCACTAAATCATATCGCTGCGTCCGCCGAGATAGAAGGTGTCATGGCGATTATGAAGATGTTCTCGGACATGGCCATTCGCCGTTAAACGTTTCCATTAAAACGGGCCCGGGCTTGGCCGTCATTTGCGTTTTTTGGTTTTAATTACACAAATTGTGCAGATCGGCCGATCGGGGTGGATAAGTTTCAACGGAACGGAGAGATCCTCGTCAATCATGGTGTTCGATGTTTGACGCACTAACAATTGCCCAATTAAAACGCATTGCGTCGCGTTGCAAAAATTCGCCGATTTTCGCGATCGCGATCGCGAATGCTTAGCCGGACCCCATTTATCATGAGGCACCCATTTTCCCACGTCGGACGCCTTGGGGCCATGTTTAATTTCTCGCAAAAAGCGCAGATTTTTTCGGTAGAATATATTCGGGTGGCCGAGCCCCGGGAGCAGCAGCAGGCAACAGAATCTTGGCCACGGCGACCTCGTCTTGGAGCACGCCCCGGCTCCAGCCCCTGCCCCCGGTGGTGTCCTCCCATTAATCATCATTAGGATTTCTCATTAATCAAATAATCATTCACCGAGCGGCGGCGGTCAATTCGCCGCTGGACGCTCGAGTTGATGCGTTCGCCGGTCTGTCAAGTCTGGCTCCGGTTTTTTGGGGGGCTTCTTTCAAGATCATGGTCCGAGGATCATGGTTTCACTTTCACGTCGAAGCACACCGCAAGCGCATAGAGATGGCTGTCGCGGCACCCGAGAGAAGCCCCACACAAAGGCCATTGTGCCAAAAATCGAATGAGACGCAGACCCCCGAAAAAAAAGCCGATCAACTCCGCCCGATGACCGAACGAGAGGACCTAATCGAGCGAGCATAACGAAGCCCGGGCAATAAATCAGCAAATCGATCGTAAGCTGCACATTTGCAATCATAAATATATCAGAAATTCAGTCAATTTAATAATACACCCATCCGGCCGGCAGTCGAGGATCGCCCTTATTTTTCGTTTCATTCGCCGTTTTTTCATTTTTCTTACCAAAAGAAGAATGCCCGTTGCGATCGTGTGTTGCGATCGTGTTGAAGTCTGCGCCGATCCGAGATGAGTGCATATTTTTCTTGCTGTCAGACAGTTTTCTCGGATCGCGTTTGGTCTGCGGGAATAATTGGAGTTAGAGGGACCGCTCAGGGCGATCGTCATTCCGAGGCGACTGATTCATCGCTCATCGGCGTAATTATGTTCTGTTCGTGTGTCTGCAGAAGTCATCATTATTTTGACGTCACTTTTGCCCTTGTAATTTGTAGCTCTTATGTAACAACTGTAACACTTGTTCACAGCCTCGGTGATCATCAATGATCTCGAAAAATAATAAAAAGAAGATCGTTCTGATAAGATGAAATTCGAATTGAGGAATTCCAATAAGATCTGTGGTGATCTCACTCTGGCTGCGATCATGTTTCTCACTTCTCACTTCCCACCTCACTGCCGGTAGCTCACGAGTGCCGGTCTCACGGCACTCACTACCCCCACCACAACGCGCCGTTCTGTCGGGTGTTCATTTCATTCGGCCGATGATGGCCGATCGTAGCCGATCGCAGGCCCTCACTACCACATAAACGCTACATAAACGCTACATAAACGCTACATAAATGCATATGTATGTGTGCAGGAGTTTCCTTCTCCCGGTGTGTGCGTGAGCGGCGTTTTCGGTGGGAATGTTTGGTCGAAGACAAAAAATATGTTTACCTTTTCAATTTTGCCCCGTTCGATGGAATTTTATGTTCCGCGCGCGCGAGTGTCCAGTTTAATTGTTTGTTTGCTTTCCGCCGTCGGCCCGGCCCGGCTCGGATCCGCTTTCATTCATAAAAATCGACAGTCCGGGGCTCGAGGTGACGAATTTCTGGGTATAAAACGCGGCTACGACGACTCAATTAGCGCCAACGCTCTAATTGAACCGCGCGGTCTTGTCCTGTGCTTCTTCTTCTTCCCGAGGAGGTTTTGACCTTCGGTGGCCACGTTTTCCCACCCATCGGCGATCGATCCAACAGGATCATCGCCCCGTCCGCGAGATCGGGTTTTATGCTGCCGACAATCGATTGTCGGAACGCGCGCCACCCCTTGAGGCTTCTGGGCGGCGTCTTCGGCTTCAGTTTTTATGATGGCGAGAAAATCGAAAGTCAACAGAGGTCCACTGATCGCGATCCACCTTTGGGAACTAAACTTCTGCTTTCGTGGGCTGGCTTGGGGAACGAACGAAAAGACTCCGTTAAGTTGGAACATTAGAAAGGCGATAACAATAAATAATAAATAATATGACGAATCATATGGCAGGATTATTGGCAGTAAAAAACCCCAGAACAGCCCGATGCAGAAATCGCAGCATATATTCCATCGTTCCTTTCGCTCTGCGGCCACGGTGTATGACGCATCCTGGTCCCACATAATGAGGACCACATTCCGTCTCTGATTGCATTTCGAATGTAGGCCAATTAGACGCGAAATGCACCAAGTCAACCGGCCAATCAACATTCTTCGTCGGTGGCACATCGATCGATCGGAAACGAACTCGCGGCATGGGCCCCTCGGTGCGTCACAGCGCGTTGGTCTGGTCTGCCCTCTCAAGAAGGTCCTTTCATCATCATCGCAAACGCACAAATGAACGGGATTTACCCAGGGAGTGAGCCCAGGGAGGTTGATGGAAAAACAACAAAATGAAAGCAAATCCTGGTCCTGGTGGGCAAAAAATGAAGGACACGCTCACGAAACCCGGCGGCTAATCCTTCCCGAAGGTGAGCAGGGAAAAAACCGCTCTCGGGAAGACTTTGTTTTGATGGAAACGATTGTCATTACGGGGACGAGACGTTCGATTACTGGTGCTGCCGCGTTGGGTTGGTGTTTGGGTTTGGCCCTCCCGCGGCAAGGACATCTGCGGCCGTTCCGTGTGTCGCCCGAAAGGATCTTAAAGCTGATGGAAAAACAATCGAAGCCTCTGAGGCTCTGGGATTTAAATGTTGTGTCAGCTGACGATCCGAGGGTCCAGCTCTTTGTGGCGGTGAATGTGCATTTTTTGTCCATTTCGGGACGATGTTTTTGCAGGTTTTTTTCGATTTCAAGCGGTTTTGTGGTGGGCAATCGAGCTCGGCTAAATGCCACAATTAGGAGGGGTTTAATGCATTGTCCGTGTTCTCTCGAATCTTTTACTTTCGATCGCTTCCCTTTTGGGTGTTTTGCCAACCGTTAGTTCTGAAGAAATGCATTCATGGTCAGGCATTAGCGGGAATGGGGCTCTTAAGTTTAGAATTCAGACGGTGTTTGGATTTCTGGCAGAAGCCCACAGTTCTTTGACGATCGCTCCTGGCCACCACAGCTAAAGTGGATCCAATCTAATAACAAAGCATAGCAAATGGCCACCCGGTGGCCGAACATATACTGTTTGCATAGAACTGTAAACACACTTGGCCGAACGTGGATCCACGCGCCATATTCCACGCGGCTTTGCATGAGGGTCCGGCTTTATCGTTCCATCGGTGCCCGGGACCCCAGGTGCAGCCCATAAATCTTCGTTGTTGACCATTGGCTCCGCAATCGGAATCGCACAGCATAAAACCATCAGCAACCAGCAGCGCGGCAGCCCCGGCCACCAGCACCGCCACGCATCTGCAGTTCCGGGAAACCTTTTGGCATTTATTAATCAAAACCCAAACGTCGATCGACCGAGCGACAAACGTGTCACGCACATCGGCGCGATTAGCGACGGTGTCCCAGAGCCGCCGCTTGGCCAGGAGCGAAGAAGGAAAGAAAAAAAAAGAATTAATAATATCAAAGTTTAGAGGAAAAATCCCCGATTTTCACGCTCCATTCCCGGTGGACGTCGGAAAACCGGAGCGCCCTCCGGGGCCCGCGATGATTTTCCATTCTTCTGCCCCGGGCAAAAACGGACGAGGTGGTGACATTCCAGCCGAGCGACCGAGCAGCTGCAGGTCCGGGCCGGCGGCGGCGGCCACCGGACCGGAATGTGTCGCACATCACTAACAACATTAGTTCCGGAACTTTGCCGACCCTCCGGTGGCTTCAGAAGCAATTTTCTAACAAATTGTGCCGCTCGCATTACCATTCGGGCACGAAAGGACGAACGGCGGCCCCGACGGTTCCGATTCTTCACGGGGCCCCGGAGAAGAAATCTCGATGCTCTTTACGCTCCAGCCGGTGGGTCCTTTATGAAAATCGAAACCGAAACTTGGCGGAGGAAGAATCGGACCGCGACGAATCGGCGGCGCAAGGAATTCGGGCGCGCACGTCTCCCGGAGGTCTAGGATCGGCTCGGGACACCGTTTTTTTTTCGGTTTCCTCTCGAGGACTCGTGGAGCGTGGTTCTTGCTTTAGCGGCTCACGGCAAAAGGATGCCAGTGGACTGCCCTCTACGGGGGTCCGGCGAAGGTGTTAAGAAGGCGATCCGACGACCGGAGCTCCCCGCTGACATTAATTAACTTTTCTCCCGATGGGGGCCTCAGCGGGTTTTCCCAGAGACCCACACAGAGAACGCTGGCCACGCGTTTGATTAACACCTCAAGATGCAAGTCTTAGAACAGCGCATTGACACTTCCGCTTCTTGGTGGACCCCACAGAGAGAGCGAGAGCGAGATGGGGAGAGAAAACAAAAAGGGCCGGGAAAGGTAATAAAAACGCCCGAAAAGTCAATGGCTTCAATTAGACTCCCGCGTGGGCCACAGCTGGGAGGGAGCCACTCCAGAGACCTCCTCGGCCGTTGTTATTTTTGGTCCCCGGGGGCCGCTCTCGGTGGGAAAAATGCGGTCTGTGCGCGGATAGCCCCGGGGGGCGGTTCACGGACAACCCGCGAAAGGCGGCCGGTTTTTAAGAAGAACGATTTTTTTCCGGTTTCTGACCAGGTGAAGGCCGGGCCAGAGAGAGAGAAGAGAGAGCAATAAGTTAGGCAAAGTAAACACAACTGACGCGCGAGTGCCGGGGAAAGCGCATTTTGTTGGTTCCATCATAAAACATGTAAAACACGGCCGAAAACATCGAGCCATCGAGCCACGGGACGAACCCATAAAGAATGAAACCGAGCTGAGGTGAATCAGGAATTTCGTAATAAAAACGAGCGATTTATAGAATATTATTTACATAAGCGAATTAAATTCCGCACTTCAAAGGGACGCAGGAAGGAGTGGACCGAAAAAAAACAGGCACCGGCACCGGCACCGGAAGTGAACAAAATATGGTGGACATCGGAACATCGGAACAGGCGCAGAATTTTTGGTTGTCGCGCGCATATTTGCCTCCGTTTGATCTGCGTCCACTCTGTAATACGATCATATTTTTAATTGAAGCTCCAACAAGTCAATTGGTGTTGAGGTGCTCTCTCTCTCTCTCCCTCTCTCTCTCTTTCTCTCTCGCTGGACAGAACGGAACGCCGGGTGGTTTTAATTTTCCACACACCAATCAAAGGCCACCCGCAGTGTCAAAGGCCATCGATAAAAGTGGGAAATAAAAACGCATCAAAAATGTAATTAATTGACGGGCGGTTTGTTTGTTGCTGTTAATGCCGATCGCGTGCCGATTAAGGGCCAAACTTCCGAAACGCTCCGGTTGTTCCGGTGTTCAATTCAATTCAGCCACGTTAAAACAAATTGATTGAGCAGCAGCCACAGGCGATCGGTTTTGGGCAAAACATTACGCCGGGCGAACATTATGCTTCGTGCAGTGTCGCGGTGCAAAGTGGTCCGGGACACCGGCTTTTGGCCGTGGGCTTCATCAAAAATCGATTACAAGCAGCAGACGGACGGGCGGACGGACAGATTCACTTCCCGGCAAAGGCAAGAAAAGCGTCGTCCGGAGCGCGTCTTCAGTCTCGGGCGGGCGGGCGATTGAGACACATCGGTGGCCTCGAGATCAGGCAGCACGGGCAATCAATCATCTCGGGAGCTAATTTTGCTTCTGCACCGGCCCGGCGGTGTCCACCGGGAGCCACCGCTGGACAATGCAGGCAGCATGATTAAAGTCGCCCCGCGGCGAGCAGTACGGCCACGCCACGAATCGAGGGTAATCTCGGAAAAATAACGGCTGGCTCGGTCGAACTAGGGTGGGAAAACTTTCGCCGCCCGGGCGAAACACTTTCCTTGGAGAATTCGGGGGAAAAAAATCCGAAATTTGCATTTCAATTTGCAGCACCATAAATTTCGATTCGTGGAACTCAATGCGGCCTGAATTCTGACTCATACGCCGTCTAATCTTTTGATGGAGTTCCTGATCGGTCGGTGAATAAAATAATCGTAAGTTGTGGGAACGCGGGGAAGAGATCACCCTATCTGAATTCGTAATGAAAACCCGTCCTTAATATTGTTCCCCCGAAGCCAATCGATTGGTTTGGCCCGGCTGAACCGTTTTCCAACCGTTAGTGCCCGCAGTGCCCGAGGACACGCATTTCCATAAGTTAGTTCGGCGCTCGGCTCCGACACGCGGCTTTAGTTTTATTATCATTTAAACGATCTGCCTAATCAGCCCCGAAAGTAACGAGGAAAAATGGAGAGTAGAAATGTCCAGATATGCTTTGCCGGGTTTCGTTCTTTTCTCATCTAATAAGTCTCGTGGTTCGTCCTTTTGCTTCGTAGCAAAAAAAACCGGGGCGTCTCATTAAAAACTTCAACCACGCAGCCATTGCCTGGGACGGCCACACCTCGGAGGAGATGACTGAAACAATGGTGTGGGGCAAGACGAGAGCATGAAAAGTACCGTGGGCACTTTCTAATCTCCTATCTCCGTCCGGTGCCCTCTGACGAGCGACCCCTTTCTTAGGGCGCTCCTACCTGATGTGGGGGGTTGCAGGACACTCAATTAGGGCAGGGCGATCGGCTCTTATCAGTTCGCATCTGGATAGCGTCCTGTCATCAGCTTGAGGTCCTGCAGCGTTCCGTTCGTGTCACGGATGCATTAGGCCAAGAGCGCAGCTCCTGCGACCCTTACTCGGAGGTTGAGCGCCACACCTATAGGACCCCCGTCCGTACGACAGGATTCCACACAACCACATTAAAGTTTGATAGGATCCGGATGATAGTGGTTTAAATCAAAGTTGCCCATCGGTGGCCGCAGCCAAAGGGGATGACGCAGTTCGACGGAGGCCAGCGTTCGCTGAGGGTTCGGTTGAGTGAGAAAATGCATTAAAACAAAAGACCGCTGCTGGGGGGGTTGCCGACACACGGAGGGTGGATTTAATAGAGTTCCACCGAGGCGGGGTTGGTCACACTTCGCGTAGAAGCCTTATTGTGTGGGGCACACACGGCGATCGGAGCGTTGCGATAGGAGCCGGCACCGGAGGACCGGTGGCACTCCGAATCCCGACTGACCATCGGGATTCGAGAAGGGGCTGGTGAGTGGTTCCCCCCCTGCGGGCCAGTGGCTTGTAGTTCTTTTTGCGCCCGAGGATACACCCGAAGTAAAAAACGCAGCGTGCCCTGCACCACCGGCAAGAAAGGCGTCTCCCGGGAAACCACTTCCGGTTTTCCGGCCGCACTTTGCCTCAGCCCGTCATATAAGTTTGCCACCCATCGGTCCGCGCTTTTGTTGGTGGGGTAAGTGGTTTGCTTGGCTGCTTAAGTTCGATGACTCATCGAAGTAGCCGGGTTGGCGTTGGTGATATAGTTGAGTGTAGTAGGCCGAAAAAAAAAATGGATGGAAACGCACCAGAAACGCGAGTTGGAAGCATTTTGGAAAGGGCCGGGAATCGTTGGGCAGTTTTATTACTTACATCAGCATTATGCGAAGCGAGCAGGGTTCGTGCGCCTTGTTTTGGGGTTTTCAGAAAACACTTCTGGAAGCAGTCAATGCACTCGATGCTGTGCCTAATGTCCCGGGTTGATCGTTGGAGCTTTGTTTAATACTTTGAGAAATGTTACCCCGCCGAAAGGTTTTTTTATGGTACTCGATGCCACTTTAATGATCAACATTTGGCTAATCCCTCAGAACGATATTTCAACTTAAAAATCCTTGAACAGTAATGGGAGCTAAAGACTGCGTTTAAAGCCCTTAAACCAACCGAAATTGAAAGAAGAACTCTGTAATAAGCGAAACAACGCTCGCAATCTAGCATTTTAATAAAATGAACTGCCACTGCCAAGGTTCAAACGGTCAGCTATGGTAATGTACCGGGGCATTCTAGTTGGTCAGCTGTAGTAATGGGACTCGAGCTGTCAAACAGCCAAACCTTGACACTCGGTTTCCGGATTTCGCTTTCCATCACGTTCAAACGTTACACGCGCGAAGCTACCGATATTTTTATGGAGCACTCGACGAATAACGAGCTACCAAACGAAGTGAGTGATTTTAGTTTGCGAATTGTTCAGGTAAAGTAGCTTAAAAAGTATTTGTTTTTTTCAGCTGTTGGAGATGATAAGGGGGATAGTCTGCAAACGATCTCTGAACTGTCTTGTTGATCTCTTGTCTGAACTGCTTCTTGGTGAAAAAATATACCAAAAATGGTTAGAAACGTGTTATAATGACTCCGCTCTATCTGGAACAACAAACAAGCGTTGGTTTGCTGACTTCAAACATGGAACCACCGGTGATGGACACCACAACGTTTAGATGATTCTGAGAAGTGTTTGGCCATGTTTAAACGAAACAATCCGGAATGTATGCGTTGATGTGGATGTGACACCGGATGAAGCATGGATTCATCCACCATATTCGCCAGGTTGGGCTCCCAACGACTACTGGCTGTCCGCAGAGCATGTCGTTCCTTATAATGTTTTCAAGCTTTACTTTAACACTTTAATCAACCAGTCCTCTAACGTTGAAACTTTTTAACAACGGCTATGCCCGTTTTTTTTTCAAAATATAAAACCTCTTCGTTCGTTTTTATTGTTATCCAAATATTCATATTAGTTCATGGTAAAACTGATAACGTATGGAATTTATGCTTCGAAATCACAGGAAGCACAAGGATCGTTCGAGTTTTTTAACGGCCGGGCCGGCTGACCGCAAAAGTGAACAAATTTTTGCAATTCACCCAACTCGGTGGACGCCAGGAAACGGCACATCCTGAGGGCACTTCGGGCGTCGAATGCAAACCGCTCTAGCCGGCCGTTGCTCACTGTTTAAGGAATAGCCTCTTACCACGGCCTAATCCTATTACCAGCTTGCATGTTGTTTTGCCGGGTCGGCGACCGGCTCTTGGCCATTCCGCCGCCCAATTACTGCGGCTGCTGCGTGGTGGCCCAATCGTCCGTGCAAGGATACCGGATTTGACAGAAAACAAACAGCAAACGGTGCACAGTGCGGTGCTGCGGATCGTTATTTAAGAGAAACCCATGGCAACGACGCCGCACGGTTGATGTAATTTAATCGCCTTATTTTGGGGCAAAACTTTCTTCAGCGTGTGGCGCGCGTGTGTGGAACGTCGCACTCGTCTCCTTCGGGTGAGATTTTGATTTGCAAAACAATGCCCAGAAACTCTGGCCAACAATCGCTTCGTTAGACGGTAACACGTTAGAGTCCCCCCCGTTGCCGATCGGGCCTCTGCCCCCGGGGGGAGGGATGAAAAGCCCCCGTAATAAGTCAGTTACAGTTACCCGTTGCCTTTACGCAAAGCTTTCGATTTTGTGCGCCAAGAGGCGCCTTCGGCATCGGCTTTCGCTCTGTGGCTGTCGCCACCGCCACCGTTGCCACCGGGGGAAGAGCACAAAGTGTTACGTTCTGGTGCTGTATGTGTCGGCAGGAGGCATTCTTGCACAATCGGCACCCTTCGACGCTCCCGAAAGCCGGCGAAAGTCACGGGACGGCTCTGCCGGAGCTGTTTGAAGCGACTTTTGAAGGACTTCCGGCCAGGTTGCCAAGGAGCTGCTTCGGGCTTCGGGAATCGGCACAGTCGGCTCGATCCTTCTTGGATCGGCGTTGTTGGCCTCCGGGTGTCGAGTGTCTAGGCGCTGGCCGAGAGGTGCGAAATTCAATACTCGGCGTCGGGCAAATCATAATTGAGTGAGTGTTATTTGAATAATGCTGACACTTTCATCAGCAGCTTTCGGGCGCTCGAAATGGGTTTGCCACGTGGTAAGAGATGCGTATAAGAAGTTTTATAATTGCAATACTTCGTTTGAATTGATTTATTGTATTAATCTAAAATGGAAAGCTTTGTATTTGTGCAACACTGCAATGGCATTCAAATGCTCTAAATTGATTTCATCAACTGCAGCGCTGGGTTCATCCGGTTTTCCACGCAAACCACATTCCCAGCGCACCCCGCCACGTATGGCAAATATTGGAAAAATGATTCAATTTGTAATGTTTGACAATCTTATTTGGCCGGCCATCGGCGGCCGATTCCATCCAATCAATCCTGTCAACAGGAGCGCCCGACAGAGAGCGAGTGAAGGTATGTCGATGGCGGCATTGGCGAACCCGCACTCCCGAACTGCGTTATGTTTGGTTTTTTGAGGTGGTTCGGCCACAGTTCCTCTCCGGGCCAGTAGTTAATTGAAGCAAAAATCAGGCACCAATTCCGGCTATTGGCAGCTGTTGACAGTTCGCCGGGGACAGCGAGAGCCTTGGCGATGGACGATTCCCGCTTTCCCGCTGTGACCCAATTGCACTGCAAACAGACACAGACCGCCAGAGCCGAAAGTATGATTGCGGCACAACATTTCAATTCCCCATCGCTGGCCGGTCGTTGATAAGCTTATTTCGTGTCAATTTGTAATTACTTTCCATTCGCCGAGGGCCCCGCTCTATTTGGACAATATTTTTTGGCCCCACGTCGCGCGAATGGCCAAAACATCGTGGCCGCCCAGTTCCACCAGCACCAGGTAATTAATTGAATCAGATTAACTCGGAAGCTCTCTCTCTCGCTCGCTCGTGGGATCTAGAAAAGGAACACCGGGCTCGGCTAATGTGACGTTGAAGGATTAGATTTTGATGGGCGGCAGGTTAATTCCGATTGTTCCGACGAGACGATAATGACATTTAGCGCCACAGCAGGTGGTAAACGAGGCTGCTCGGTGGGGCGATGGGAAAATTTAAAGCAATGATTAATAATGTACAACCTGCGTTCGGTCCGGGTGGTGGCCAGCACATTCCTCCAGCTTTGTTTGTTCAGTTCGTTCCTTTTTTTTTGGTTCTCTCTGCCCGGCCCGGGTCCGCAACTCGCGAGTGGGGAAAACTCATTGTGGAGCAGCTGTGTGGAGAGATTTTCCCATTTTGTTTGCATTACAATTAACGTAACGCTGGCGTGCCGTGCCGGCGGAACCGAGTTCCGGGCTCCAAATCCACCGTCGAGAAGCGATGAAATTCCAGGCTCCATTTCCACCGCCAGCGGGGTGGTCTGTCAATCTGGGGTCTCTAATCCGTTCGGTAAATCCAAATCCTTCCCCCTGGCCGGCGGCCGTACCGGGGCGTACTCCTCGGTGCAGGACGCGGACGACGATGGCGCTGTGCGCTGTGGGTAATGGGTTTTCGAGTAAATTTGCTGCAAACCAGACCGCCCGTTCCGGTAATGTCTGCCCCACGCCCAGCGACCCTTCCCCAGCTAAAGCTTGACCGGTTCACAGGACGACACCACGGCGGTCCCCCCGAGGAGTGTCCCGATTCCTTTTTTTCCGTTCGGTCGGTCGGTCGGTAAGCGGTCAAAAATTTATTCATATGCAAAGTTGGAGCCGGGCTGGTTCGCTGGGAAAACAAATTTCCACGCGCCATTCGACGGGCGCTGATTTACAGGATGAGTTCTCGTGCGGGATATCTGATTTAGCGAACCATGGCAAAATATGGTGTAATTACGCAAATGCAAGCACCGTTCGCTGTGAGGCCGCCCGGGGGGGCCGCGGCGCGGAGTTCAAAGGATCCAGCCCGCGGTCCGATATGCTAATTCCGAAATGAAAATTGAGAAACTCTGGTTGAGAATTTTATCGAACCGACTCACGGTGGGCTCGGTGGGCAGCCGTTCTCGGGACATTCGGGGCAGCGTTGGCGAGGGCGAAATGAGCAGCGGATGAGGTTGTGGAATGTACTGAAGTCTGCAAATGAGAATTGATAACAGCAGCTAGACGATCGCCGGGCGCATAATTGGAGCATTAAGTACGTTCCATTTGGTACGCGATCCAAGTCCTGGTCGAGGCGAAGTGCTATGCAAATACTCGATAACGACTGACCGGATAACGAAAGTTGAGGTCAGTGTTTTCGAGAGTACCTTTTTTTGGGGGGCGCTCCAATAAATGCTCTAGACACTTGAATAATGTGAGCACTATTTTCTAAGCTTGGTGCTTGGATTAGAGATAAAATCGAGAAAATTTGTAAAAATGTCTAAAATGGGGTCACAGTTCTCACTAGAAATATGTAACCAAAAAATAGATATAAAATAACGAAAGATACAATGATGACTGAAAAAAGGGTAATTAAAAAGAGATCATACACGGTCTCTTTAAGTAATTAAAAGGAGAGAGAATAATAGAAAAATAAGTGAAATAGATGCTCAAAAACTGCATCAAAAGGGTCAAATACACAGCACAAAGGATCAACTGCATCAACCCTATCGGCGGCCAGCTGCTGCTGCTCCTGCTAGGGTCTGCCGGCTTCCTGCCGGTTAATGATCATTAATTTACGAAAAAACGTAACAAACTTTGACGCCATCGAATCCGGTGCCGATCCGGGTGAATCCTGAAGGGCCGACGGCCCCCGCTGCTGTAATTCGATCACCCCGAAGCAGCAGGTCGCAGGGAACGAATCCTTTTCGCCCGAACCCTGCTGCTCCTGGCCGTGGCTTCTCGGGCTCGGTCCCGATGGCTCATCATCATTAGGAACACAATCATCCGGCATCCTTCTTTGGAGAGTGCCCCGTCACTTCTCTCGCTCTCTCCCTCTCTCCCCCATCTGTTCCGATTGAACTTCCTTAGAAATATCGCGTCGGCCGCCAATTATTAACCACACGCCCTCGGACGCTCGGCAGGAGATTTCGCGCCATTCGAGAAGCGCAGCGCTCCGGTTCCGAATCCTTTCGGGCGGCTCCGGACAACAACTGCACCCCGGAGACACGGAGCGCTCACGTCGCCATTTAATCACTCCGTAACCGAACCCGCGCACCGCCGACTTCTAATGATGCCGCGGAAAAGGTGTTTGATGTCAGAAAGGCGGCCCAGGGGGCCGCCCGGTGCGGCAACACTTTTTGCGCTCCCGCAGTGTCCTGGAGAAGCAAAATAAATTTGATAAAGCCGATCCTCGATCATCACCGTCAGCGGTGATGAAATGCCGCTCCGGATCGGATTACAAACGTTTGCGCACCGCCGGCGGCCGCTCATAATGTTTCTAATCCTTCCAAGTTGCACACGGCGCAGGATGCATTTCTGGGGTTCAGTCCGCGCTGGCTAAGAAAGCGCGTCTTCCGATCGATCGATTTCGGTGTATTGGATTACGGAAGAAAGGGACCAGGAGCCGGAGTGAAAGAGGAACCGAGTGGGTATCTTTTTGCCACAAAAAAGGGGAACTAAGGAAGGTATTTTTTTGGCAGTTGTAAGTGATCCCAACCCATTACACCCCGGTTTTAGGCGTTTAATAATTTATCGTTTCGCCAGCCGGCCGAAAAAAACAGATTGCAACTGCTTCGGGCGCAACAGAGGGTCACCGCCTTGCACCGCGCAGAAGGATGTTTCTGAAGGATGAGTAATCGGGGCTCGGAGAAATGTGTTAATGCATTTGCCGGGCATGGCGAACGTTAATCTGACAATTTATGTCTTCGTGCTGTTGGCCGATAAATTGATTAAAATTGGTTCCCACGATACGGAAGGGTCCACGGACGAACGTTAGGTTGTTGGCAACGAGTGAAGCACTTTTGGCGTTCATTTTAATCTTTGATTTTAGAATAATTTTTAGAATGCCTTCAAATACTTGAACTGATATTAGAACCACCGAATTGAAGTATTTATCTTAACGTCGAAAAGTACGAATATTCTCCGTTCGGGCAATTAGCGTTCTCGGAGGGCTCCGGCTTCCCACCGGCTAGGGCCGCACCTCTAGCGTTCATTAATGCTCCCCCTCGACCCGCGAGAAAAGCGGGCCTTCCCCGAGATCGACATCCGATCGAAAGTCATTAGCGGCCGCCGTCGCACCGAAGAAGAACAGAGAAGGAGCCGCCGGCCGCCGGTCGGTTTGAGGTTTTTCGTCGCTTCGCCGTTGTTTGAATACATGTTGCGTATGTTTACTACTAATAGCCCTATGCCGCGGGCCGGGTTGAAGGCCGCGGCGGAAACGTTTCGATTTTCCATCTGACGGGTCGTCGTCGTTTTTTGCCTCTTTTCATCTTCTAAATTTTTATTACATGCCCTCCATTTCGCGGTCGCTTAAATCCTTAATGGGTCTTCCTTCTTGCCACTTGACCCTGGTGGCGGCGTTGGCGTTCGGGGCGCTCTGGGAACGATTACGATTTTTATGGGCCTTCGAAAAGCAATCGAAGTGCCCGAAAAATGGAGCACTGGGACTGGGGAAGCCACTGGGGTCGGTGGTGGAAATTATGATTGAAGTCCACGGCGGCGCGAGGGGCGCCCCCGACGGACGAACCGGGATGGATTCGGGATGGAGCGATCTCGAGCAGATAGCGGCAACCCAAAAAAAAGGAACACAAATTAAATAAATGAAGCAACGCTCTGAAGCTCGCTCGCCGGAGACAGTGCCGCGGTTCCCATCATTAGACCACCGTTCGGAGGCCACTTTCCGCGAGTTCACCTTTGCGTAACGCGTGATATTAAGGACACATTAAGCTCCCGGGTGGTGGGGGGCTCGGATTTTGTTTTGTGCCGCAAATGATGGTCCTCCGATGGTTTGTTGTTTCTAATTTAAATTTGTCACTGCCGGGCGGGCCATACGGATTGACACAGTTCCAGGTTTCCTGAATCAATCAAACTTTGAAGCTGACTTTTCAAAGTACCACCCCAAGTACGAAAGTAGGATTTTAACTTTGGGCCACGAATTTCCGCCTCAGTTCCTGTTCGTTATCTGCCTGCGCAAGAAATTGTTTCACTCGCCCGCCCGGTAATTCCATAATTAGCTGAACACGGCACTCGGCAACATAAATCTTACGGAAGGCGCCCACATAATGGCGCTCGTGTAATGTTTGAGCAATCATTGTTTTCACAAACGGATCCAATCAAAGCCGAGCGCCGGTGAGCCTTTATGTAAAACAGGTCCTGGCACCGGGAGGCGCCCGCAGCAAGAGAGTCAGAGTCGCAGTTCCTGGAAGCCACTCGCATTCGCTCGCTTCGGTGGCGTGGATGATATGGCAACGTCTTGTCGGGTTCGGTGAATCGATAAGTGTAATCAATTACGTCCACACGCGTGCGTCCAACGGTGAGCATAATTTTCCACCCAATTGGCCGGTTGGCGGCTTGCTAGGTTGTGTATTAGGTTATGCGGGTCGATACCAGAGGGCGCTGCTGCAAGCATATTTTTTTTTGCTTTATTCACTCTTCAGATGAACGCATATGAAGTTTCGTTTCAATCGGGTGATTTTTTACAAGCCATTTTTTTTGTTTGAAAATAGGTGGAAATCAGAGGCCAAATCTAGTGAATACGGTGGATACTCAAACAATTCGAACTTAAATTCATGGATTTTTGTTTTTTTCAGAATGCTCTCGTGACAGGGTGCATTGCCCTGATGAAAGTGGATTGTTTTCTTCTTCAAACCGGGCCTTTTTTCTCGAATTTTCACTTTCAGTAGGCCTTAAAGGTTTCAACAATAATCGAAATTTATTGTTTTATACTTACATTTATATTTATTTATTGTTTTTTTGATAACTGTTTTTTAGATAAATGAATAGACGCAAGTCTCATCCCTAGTGATGATTCAATGCACAAAACTCACTTTATTCTCTCTAAACAGCTCTAAATGTTGCCGATAAACTTGCATTCGAATGCGTTTTTAGCGAAAGCGGCACCCATCTTGCGAACAGCTTTCAGGAACCCAAAACTTCGGTCAAAATATTGGTTATACTGCTCAATGAGATGGCTAGACCTTATACTAAATCTAATTTAGTCTAATCTAATCCTTAACTAAATAAATTATCTCTTTCAGTGATTCGACGATTTTCCAATACGATATCCTGATTTTTTACGATTTCAGGTGTTGTGTTTGTTTTTTGACGTTTTGACGTGGATCGTGTTGAAGGCTACTACGACCACATTTAAACTCAGAAACCCCCCCTTTTAATCACCTAATTAAAGATGAAGAGTCCTTATACACTTATACTTATACATTCGTCCCTAAATTAAATCACTGCACGGTACTTGATTTTTTTCCGTTGTAAAAAATACTATCACACGTTGATAATAAATTGCTTTAATAAAAAAATTGACCGATTGAAATGGAACTTCGTATGCGTTCATATGAAGAGTGTACCAATATAAAAAAAATTAGGCTCGTAGCAGCGCCCTCTGGTATCGACCCGCAAAACTTAATACACAACCTAGTCCCGACGGATCCGGAGGTGTGCGCCATCATTACCGGTCGAAACCGTGGAACGCATTCGGGGGCAAGGACTTTATCGACCGACGGACGGTTGCAATTTTAATTGCTTCGCAGGAGGCCGCTCAGATCAGATCGACGAGACGATATGTTGCTAGATCCGTCTCCGACCGAGAACATGTGGATCGGATCGGAAAAAGGATCTTCCGCAGCAAAGGATCGCCTCGCTGGTTGGTTTGCCAATTAGCACGCCATGTGACGAGAGGACGAGAGTCGGTTTCGGTGCAGGCCGCTTGAAGCATTATGATTTCACAGTAATCATCACACCACCGGCCTTTGCATGCGTAATTGGATTTGTCTTTCCGTTCCGAACGCGATGCGATTCCATAAAATCGGAACATAATCGCCCGATCCGTAATGTTTGCCCCCGGGGTCGGCTTATTGTTCGAGTGGTTTGAATGGGTTTTTGGGTGGCGATAGGGAACGGGATCCACTGGCCGTGTTTACACTGCCTAATGCTTGATGCAGCACTAATCCTGGTCTTAAAGGGAGCTTGAATCTGGCAGTTCCGACTTCAGGAAGTTTCAATAAAAAAAAGTAGCAAAATTTAGTCTCCCAAAACGCCCCAAATATCGTTACTGTGACCTCCCGAACTGTTGTCCCAAATAATGCATTTGCACCGCGCTGTGATAACTCTCAGCTGGGAGAGTCCAAAAACGGGTGCACCAGTGTGGTCGGCCCAGAAGCTGGCCGCCAGAAACTGCCACAGCGCAGCAGAACGATCAATCACCGGACCGACACACGGCGGACCGCCTGGCCCAAGAAAGGGTTCCGGGGGTCGTCGCATTCTCGCCAAAAACCCGTAAGTTGCGAGGTAAACGAATTATTCAACCACACGTCAAAAGCGTGGCTCCTTCTGTTTCCGGTTCCCGGCCAGGGGCGGCGGTCCCGAACCCCAGGGACGTGCAGCAAGCGAAGTGAAAAATTAAAAACTAAACACACGGCCATCGACGGCGCCCGAGAAACTCCGGAGCCGAGCATAATTACTGAGGGCCCGGGCAAACATTGCCAACCTCGTGGCCGGGGGTTCACCACCGGACAAGGCCCAGCCAGCCGGCCGGCCGAGGCTCGACCTCGGCACCGGCAGCTCGTTGGGGTGGGGATTTGGAAAAGCTTTTCCCACCGCGCCACCGCGCGGTTACATTGGCAAGGACCTCCGGAAGAGCCGTCGCTCGTATGCGGTCTCACGGACGTCCATCAACGTGCTCCGTGTGTCCTGCCGGACCGGAATCGCCAGTAAGCTCTCGGTCGCTACGCTAGCGAGGGAAAAATGTATTTCTCCGTGCATTCGAAATTTTGCACATTCGCCCGACCGTGGCCGAGCTGAGCAAAGGACCGCATCCGGAAGCCGCCGCCGTGAACGATGTGTGTGCGCTTTTGGTCCTTATTGGACACCAACCCCCCCGGAGATCGAGAGTGAGATTGAAATATTGCATAATTGTGGTACATGTTTGCGATTTGCGAAATTTATTCGCCGTCCGTTTGGCCGGGGTCTTATGGGGCACGTTCCGTTCTGGTGGGCATGGGCAAAGTTTTCCGCACGAAGGCAACCCTCCGACAGGAGACCGGACAAAGTTTTGGCAGGCCAGGCCACCACGGATACGGTGTCGATGCAGCGATCGATGTTTAGTTAATGCATTTATGAAACCCAGAATTTCTATAGCGTTTAGTTATTTTTCTAGTTACTTCTGTTTATACTTTGTTTACTAATGTTTATTGTGTTGTGTGCAGTTTGTCTTCTTTTGCCACTTACGTTACATTCCTTTTTGATTTTATTTGCTTCGGTTTCAGTCCTATTGCTTATTTTCACTAAACTACTGTTCATCCGACAACATTTCTAACCATTGGCCATTTTTTTTATCTTTCGCTGGTCGGCTCCAAAGTGTAATCAAATAAATTGGAATGTCACTTCCACCGAGCATCAGTTAGGTTAGACCTGGCATTGTGGTCGTGGAAAACCAACAAACATCGACCCGGAACACATGCCGGAACCGGTTTTTGGGAACCGCAAAGTCTACGGGCCCACCGTGAAGAAGGACATCCAGCTAGTGGCGCGCGGCCAGCAACAGGATGCGCTACAGCGGCGGTTGTGGTGTAATGTGATGCCGGGGCCACGGGGCCACGTTCGGGGAAAGGTTTCGGTTCCGGTTCAGTGGAAGGAATAATTGCAGCCTTTCCAAAGCCCTCGATGACGAACGGGCGGCCGCGGAAAGTGCGCATCCGTGGAGTCGGTGGCCGTGGGGAAAATGTGCCGTGAAATTGGGCCCGATTTCACACACCACACCCGGCTTCCCGGCCAGCAAAGGCCGTCAAAGTCGTCGTGCAATTTTACGGCCAATATGGTTGAGAGCGCTCGCGGTCGGCGGGAAGAAGGCACCGTTAACGGAACCGCGTGTGGCAGGGAAATTCTTTTTCCCCGAGCCACCCGAGGGAGGCAGAAGAAAATCGTAAAACCGACAGCAGCAGCCTCGGGTCTCGGGCGCGAGCTTAGATTGAAAGTGCAGCAGCAGCAGCAGCAGCAGCAGAACGGCCGCGGAGGCCGTGAACTATATTTATTTGAAATTTTATGGCCACATCCGTCGATGCCGCTCGCTTCGTTGGCTCCGCATTCCCTCGGTGCGGAGCTACATATTTCCATAATTACATGCACGGTTGTGCAACAGAAGCCCGTGCGACCTCGGCCCTCGCACTGCTCGGCTTCGTTTACGGCCCCATCGTGAAGTGATTTGTGCATGGCTCGTTTGTGAAAATCGCCGGCCAATTTCACGTTCACGATGCACTTGTGCACACTCTATGGCCACCTTCTTGGGGAAAGGCTCTTTCAGAATGCGGCCTGCCCATTTGAAGTTTGAGCCCCCTTGTCCTATTTTCCCTACGGGCAAGTGGAGCCGTTGGAATTCTAGGCACCCACCGCCCGGCACTAATTAGATTGGATCGAGTCGAGAAAATCCGATGTAAAAACGTGCAGCCCCCGCTTGGATCGGGTTTGGGACATGTTAAGCTCTCCAGCTTCTCAAACAGCTCGTGGCCATTGGTTGGCTGATTTTATTGTTTTGTAAAGAAATGATCGTATAAATGATTTCATTATTCTCCGTAACAAACCCGTGACCCGGTGCCTGGTACAGCAATTATGCTTTGATCATTACCGTTGGCAAGCGAAGCATCGGGTCCAGAGCGGGATTGCTAACCGTAGACCGGGATTCTCGGATTTGTTTCTGCGATGGGGATGCACAAAAGGATTACCCGCGCGATCGATCGTAATTCATTCGCCAATTTTTGCTCCACGTGCAGCATGGTGCGTTGATGGTGATGGGGACGCTGGGAGGGCGTTCCGTTGTACAGGGCCGGCCCTTTATCCGATGAGCTGTTGATATCAGTTTTTGGAATCGAGCGCCCATCAATAGAGTGTTTGATCATTTGAATCGAATGTCGAGACTCAAATGGAGTTATATTTTGACAATCAACTAGTTATTTTCACTTTCATCTCCGCAGTTTTCAGCCCCACAATACCATTAAATTATTTTTATGTTTCAATTTCGTTTTGAGGGATCTGGTACAATCTTGATTTTTAGGTGGGTTGATATTTCTCTAAAGAATAATATGATTCTGCTCCAACATTTAACTGCAAAATATAAATCCTAGTAAATTAAGCGACTTACCAAATTCTGTTGATCGTTTGGAAGTTCCATCATTTTCTTTTCTGCGCTTTTGTAAATTACAGGTTTAGATGTGCGTACTATCCGAACATTTTCCAATGCGGGTTTTCTGAGAGTATGTTGTCGCTTTTCTGAGCTGTGTCGCCCTACTAAATGGACGGATTTTTCCATATCCATTCATTCTCCCACACCGACATCATTTCGCTCTTGGTCCACTTCCGAAAACATCTTTCCGCCGCTACGTTGTCGAAGAACTGGCCATACGTTTTGATTGTGCATGTCGGAAGTAACTGACGTAACCTATCGACAGTAGACTCGTGAAGAAACTTACAGCAGCTGATCAAGTTCAATCGGTCGAGCTGAGGGAAAATTTCCGGCAGCCGAAGAAGGTCATCTACATCGAACTATAAAAGTCAGGGAAAATGAATTTGATAAGATCAAAATGTTGATACCTGATTCACTATGACCGTCTCATGTGTCAGACGCAACATTCACTTACTTTATACGGAAGGTGCAGTATAAGGTAGCAAACTTTGTTTTGCGGAATAATGTTGATCAAAAATCTGTTTGTATCAATCAAGTTTAATTCCAAATACCAACGATGCCGTAACCGGTCGATTCCGGAGAAACCATCACGCGTTACCTGAGAATGAAATCAAACAGAGATTACATGGTACTGGCATGGCTTAGACGGGCTTTAAGGATAAGTTTCATTCCACAATGCAAGAAATGAGGTTGCCCGAAAATGCGGGGCAGGCTTTGATCCCGTATCTGTCGTTAAATCGGGCTGAGTGGAAAGCGTATGACAGTGTCAGGTAGTTTGATAGCTCGAGTCCCGCGCCTACTTACCATAGCTACCCAACTAAAATAACACCGCAATCGCTACACATGATCATTCTCAGCATATTTCTGGACGAAAAAAAATGTTACAAATTTATGTTATTGTAAACCTCATCGGTTTCATTATCTGCAAAAATGGTTTATCCTGTGAGTATACCAGCAAAAAAAACAGCTCAAAAACCCCGTCGTCGGTGCTGGCCGGAATTGGTCCGGGAATGAGGGGGGGGGCAAATCATAAACAAACTACCCCCTAAACTGTTCTCGATTCCCAAAACAACGGCCACTTCGCTTCACTTGTCGCCGGCGGCATTTCCCCCTTTGGCCCGTTTCATGTTGTCCGGCGGCATCCGGGGCCATGCTGCGAGCCCATTACGCGGTCGGCTTCGGTCGGTCAAACATCAAGGAAGGTGTTCGCCGTTCCCACGAACGTGCCACCTTCGGGGTTTGAGAGCGAACCGAAGAGGGAAAAAAACCGCCCAAGGGAAGTGTCGAGGCCCGGTCACCCGGGGTCGCGGTCGTCTTTCCATTTGATCTCATTGTCAACCACCTTCCTTTGCACGGGACGCAGACTGCGCGCTGCAATAATGTGCTCGCAAAATAAACAACGACGGCGATCGCCGAAGAAAGGATGTAAGGACCGGTCCTGGCCGCACCGGGTTCGCCCGCCCGACAAGTGCCCGAGGATCGATCGGCCTTCCCATCGACACGAGGCTAAAATGGCACTACGCAGCGAAGGATGCAGAATGCAAAAGAATGGAAAGGTAATAAAAGGGATGGAAATAGCAAATCTCTTCACCGCCACTTCTAAGACCACCTGAGTGCCGGCGGTCCCGGGGGCTTTCTGTTTGCCCTATCTTCCCCCTCGTCGGGTCGTCGGTTTTCTTTTCGCAACGAACTTTTTCTCAAACTTTTTTATTGCATTTTTTAAGTATATTTTCTTTTCCGCTTTGGCCCTCCGTTACTGGCCTCCCGGCCGCCGGCGAGTCGAACGACGCATCCTTTCATCTTCGAAATTGCTCTATTTATGTGCAGCCGTCCTTTGAATTAGAAAACTCGCCCGCCCGGGGCCGGGGCCCAGGATGTGTGTGCGGTATTGGTTTCATTTGCGTGACCGAAGGTGAGGCCCCGTTCCCGTGCTGCGCACGAAAAGGATATTCGCTCCGCAGTGAAGGAACTGGCCGGGAAGAAGTAAGTCGGCCTTCTTCGGCTGAAGATTGGAGGACATCAAACAAAAAAGCGATCGCGTTGAATGGAGGAGGCTCGAGGCGCACAGGCGTTAGTAGGTCGAGCCGGTGGCGGGGAGATCAGGAGCAGGGTTCCTTGTCGTCCAGCGCCATTCAGCGTCTTTCAAGCGAATCAAATTGCGGTGCGGTCGCCGCCACACAATCGGGCTCGGGTGTACTAATTCCTGGACGGCTTTTTTGCTTCCGCTCTCTGTCGGCCGGTTAACGTCTTCGCGAATCGTACGTGCCCTCAGGTGGACCCAGAGCGTTTGCCCTTTTTTGGGACACACAACTGCGGCCCAAACGGTTCCCTTGTTCCGGCGGGGGAAATCGTGACAATTGAGGCCAAATTAGGGAACACACTGGCGCAGGCTTTGACGTGTACCGTTTGCGAACTGCTCATTAGTGTTTGGTCGCAGGTACACAGCATAAATATTCATGCTGCCGATTCGCATCGTGTAGGGTGGCCATTCCAATGCTCGGCCGACCGACCGGCGATGACTTATTGTTATTATCGTTGCCGGTTAGCTGGACCTCTGCGGCCGTTTGGCACCCCATTGTTCGCCCGGGCATGATTTCAATCATAATCATTCTTATGCAAATATTGTAACGTGTAACGTGGCTCACCTGAAACCAGCCCTGTAACTAAACCCCGGGGCCGGTCGAAAAACCACATCCTCACAGAGCCCTTGAGGGACCTCGACTCGAAAAGTTCGTCCTTAGCGCGTCAGGTGAGCACGCGCCAGCTTTGGGACCCCCCCGTTGGGTTGGGTGGGATGGCGAAAAGTTTCCGAGCTTACGGAGGGAAGGGTACGAGCGTTTCATCATTAACCCGCCAGTCGGCCACATGACAGAAACACGGAACACTACCGGAGTGGCCACTGGGTGGAGAGTGTGGTTGAAAGTTCCTCGTCGCTCGCACTTGCTTAGCTACGAACCCAGATTCGCTTTGATGCTGTGGAGATGCCCTTGCGGTCGAAGAAACTATTTCTGTTGCGGCGCAGGAAAGGCGTGTATCAAGCGAAAGCAATTAATTAAAGGGAAACGGGCGCAACGCGTGTACTCGCTTGGCCGGCGGTCTACCGGAAGGACCCATTCAATTTCACGCTAATTAAATTGTTTTGCATTGGCCGTGCACTCGAAACGATCCGTACTCGACTTAAAGTAACGTCTAAAAAGTCTAAAAAAAATGTAAAATAAATAAAATAAACCGGGAAATAAATATTTGATTTTATCGGCCGCCCCGAGACGGTTCCGGTTCCGGTATCGATTTTACAAACACCGACAACAACAAAAAAAAAGCAAACCGGAAGCCGGTATTCAGAACCGTGAACATTAATTTGATACAGTTCCGTAGTTCTCCCCTAAAACGCGCGGGGGAATACCCGAAAACCCCTCGCGCAAAAAGGAAATGCCGGAACAGATCTTCGAAGCGACCGTATCGTTCGTTCGTTCGTGTTGCGCCAAAAACCGTTTCGGATGGCACCGACAACAGGTGTCAATTTCGACAACGACCCCGCCCGACCCGGTGTAGCTTTAATACTCGGCATTGGGATTGATTTCCAACTCCTGGCGGGTACCGTCCGCCGCAGAAGGGAGTGTCACAAAAAATCAAGAACTGATGCAAAGTGTTTGCCGTTTCTTTGTGTTTGTCCAAACCCAAACCCCCGGTTATGCTTTGCGAGCGCCGGCCCTTTCTTGTGCAGGGGGGTCCTTCAACATAATTGCTCCGAATCATGCAACCTCCGACTGACAATCGACGGTTCTGATAAGCGTAACGGAACCGACATCCGACAGCCGCCCGAGGAGGACCTGCCTGTCCCGGGCGCGAAATTCAATTGGCGTTCGGTGCAAAGGGGAACACCACTGGAAGGGGTCCTGATCGACTTGAAAGAGAAAAAAAACCTTACGCCCGGAAGTCACCACCGAAAGAATGCTCGAATCGATCGGTCATGTGAGTACTGTCCAATCACAATAACGAAGGGATCGGAAAGAAACCAGAAAAAGAAACAGCCTAGCGGCCAACGGGCTAGCGACTCACCTGCGAACCGGAAGTGCACGGAACACAGATGCGGAACAGATCGTCGCCGGGGCGCCGGCATTTGCTGTGCTTCATTTGTTTGCCTATTCGCCGAAGCGCGTCCACTCCGATGCCCGATGTTGTTCCAGTCAGTGTGTTTGCGCTCAGGTTTATGGACTGGCGGCGGCGAATGGCGGACCCCGAAGGATACTTTTCCGTTTCCGGCCGCTCTGCATTGTTCCATCTGCAGCACACCGAGAGCGCCATATCAGTCCAACAGGTAGCGCACCGTCCGGCCTCGGCCTTTATTTGAGCTTTTTATTATGTGGCGGCACTTTTCTTGAACTCCGTCGGTCCGCGCGGCAGGACGTGCGGCTTTAAGTTATTATCACTCCGCCGGCGACTGGCACACCGTGGGCGCCACAATCCTGCGCAAATATTGGTTCATAAAATTATGTTTGAGTTTGTCTTTCAGATTTACCGTGACGAAGCCAACGAAGGTGCAGTTGGTCACACAGAAACCACAGCACCGAACCGGACTCGGCCGCAGCGAAAGTGTACGTGCCTTCGGAAATGAAACGGGAAAAGCCGCCTAGATGCCGTCATAGCTCGGACACAAGGGACAAATTTGTTGAAATAATGTCGTGTCGATACCACCATTGGTCTAATGGGAAGCAACGTCATTGAAATGAGTGAACCGGAAAATCATTCGATCACCGATCGTGATTCAGGATACTGCATTGATGAGCTCATTACGATTCACGATTAACGAATATCCGAATTCCCTAATCCTTCTCGCGTCCAGGTCACGCACACACCACGCCACAGAAACGCAGAATCCGGCCACCGCACCCACTCACTAATGTGGGCTCTTGCGCTAATAAACTCCGGTCGAGTGCAGCCGGTTGTGCTGCGTTGCGATTACCCACCGGAAAAAGCGGCCCCCAAACGGGGCGGATGTTTTGTTGGCATTTTTATGCTGCGATTGCGGCAAGGATTCGCTCCTGTTTCGATTGTCCATGCGCTCCTTCTCGTTGTTGTTGTTGTTGATCCTCGTTCGCGCGCGTTGCACATTTCTCGGTCAGCAGTTTTCATCATAATTTATTATGCTCCGCCAACGATGTGGCGGTGTGGAATAAACGAAAAAGAATGGCGGACTCCGCAGTCCCATTCCTCTGGGTGCTTCGTTGCATTTGTTGCGCCGACACACTGCAAGACGCATCCACGGCTCTCCATCGCCACATATGCTCATGGCGCGGGTTTCGGGCTCATTGTTCTATGCTCGCGGAGGGGAGCTCCGTCCCCCGTCGCCTTTGTGTCTTTTGCGTTAATTTTGCAAATGCAACCCGGCCGGCAGCCGGGTGTGCCCTCCCTTGCAGCGAGCACCACGCAGACTGCTGAGGCGTGCAGTTTTGTGCTTCTCGTGGAAATTGAACGTTTCCGCCTCGCGGGAAAACTACGATGTGTTTACACATTCGGCGAGTTTCCGTTTCGCAGGCCGGTTGGCAGAACCGTACTAATCTTTGGTCCCTTCCTGGCGTTGCTCTGGGCTGGTTCGGTGTTAACGAGAGGTCCAACACACCCCAACACGACTAATCGGATGCGTCGTTTTGCGCCCCAACAAACCCGTGTTGTCATTTGAGTGGCCAGTTGGTCGTATCTAGTTCGTTTTTCAAGCTGATTCAAATAGTTTTTGTAGTATTACAACTTTGGGTTAATGCATTCATGGGTTTCATTCGACAATTGTGGCCTAACTGTAGAACAAAAAAAATGCGACAGTTCCTTTCCGGCAATTTCGAGATAGGGTAACTCATCAGGAGTTAAAACGGACTTGCGACATCTTCTAGTGAATTTCGACGGGTTTTCGCTGCTACCATCCGAAGCTGCGCTTTCTTTGCACTACGAACATATTTTATCTCGCAGGTGCATCAAGAATGGGGTAGAAGCGTTTGTTGTCATAGTCGATTCTACATGAGGGCACCGAATGATGTAGCCGTTCGATCGCAGCCAAAGACACCGAGCAGTCCCTAATGATCAGTCTGTTCAGCAAAGGGAACTTCTCCGGTATCCAGACCAGATCACTGTTCATAATACCTGAGCGTGAATCAAGTGAATCCTGGCGATGAAAGAAAAGGAAACGAATTTATTCGATTAAACATCCCTTGGTTGGTCTTTCTCTTTCTCTCTCTCCATGATGTAATGCACACTTACCGATCTACCTAATATGGTCAAGCACCGAACGTTGTTGCGATGGATGGAACGAATGCTAATATTGTCCGATACGTTAAGTTCCTGCAAATGTACCAATCTATCAAATCGGAGAGAATCGACTGCTTCTATCGACAGCTGGTAAAGGAGATCAAAAAGATCGAATCAGTGCATTTGTAGCATCGAGGGTCTGCAATCCATGTTTAAAATTACCTTATCATCGACGTACAGTTCTAAGCGTCGGAGGCAGGCAAACTTTTCACAAATGAACTGTATTTCGTTGTAGGATGTGTGACAAATTTTCAGACAGCTCAACTGTGGCCCAACATCAAAAAGGTTCCCGAGAACTCGCAGTGAAGGTGCTGTTTGCAAATGAACTGATTCGAGTGACTTCATAGCCCCACGAAAAAGTCGAACATCGCCGCTTGCTCTTAGTGAAAGATACTGTAAACACAAGATATTGAGTAAATTATTCCTTTTCGCTTTTTATTAGCTTACCTTCAGTTTACTCAGCTGCACCAACGACTCCCAAACTCCTTCTTCCGGATAAACCATAATAGTAAGTTTTAGATGGGTTATCTCAGGACAGTGTTGACAAATAGATTCAACCCATTCTACCGGTGTAACCGTCTTGCAGGTAGAGATTCTTCGAAGCGAGGGGTGTCTTCGAAAAAAATCATGTCCTAAGCTTGAATACTTCTCTCGGGTCATATCATACCAAATCGATGGTGCTACAGCGAAATCCAAAGCGAAGTCCTCTACGAGTGGAAACGTTAGCTTGAGAAGGGGCTGCAACAAATCTTCATCCCAAACATCCACATCGACGATCTTCAACTGTCCACTGAAGTATGTCCATGCTTCCAGTTCAAGATGTGTCGAGCAACCCATTTTAAGACGCTGCAAATTTGCGATATGCCCGAAGAACAGAAAACAAGAATAATTTCTTAATCCGATTCTGTCTTTGAATAAATCGTCGAAGTACAGCGATTTTAGCTTCGGCAGAACCGGGAACAGGGGACCGGAAACCGGGGAGTCGAAACAAACGCAACCAAGCGACAAATGTTGCAGCGCAGGAAATTCTAGCAGAATCGATCGTAATTGTTTCGAAGTTATATCACTTTCAATGTTCAACATTCGGATGTGTGGCTTTAGCGTGTGCAGTAACCGTACAATGCTTTCAAGAGGATCATCGTTCCACAGTTCAACTGTTAGATCAATGTTTCGATACTTTCTGTTTGTGTTGAAAAGAACACCACAATTGAGATTTTGAATCACCAACAACACACGGTCCATCCTTTGGTCGGAAAAAGTAAGACCCGCCCACCGCCGGCACACGAGGGACGCTAGCTTCAGCTCGTACACATCGAGCTCATCAAAAATGCTGAATAACATCTACCCAAAACAAACACTTGTTAGTTAGCTACATTTACTTTTCATTGTAAATCACTTACTTCATCGGGCAGATCGTTCACATTCATTTTTTTCACGATGTTAACTGCGTAAAATTGTTTACAACTCAATCAACCGAAGGCAAGGACTGCATTAAAATCCGCGCTGTCAGAAAGAATGTCAAAAAGACAGGATTACTTGACCGCGTTCCAGGGTTGTACTCTTAGCCATGGAAATCATCGTAGCAGACCCCGTCTAGTAATTGAACCGAAACGACTTATCTAATATTCGGCAAGAAAACTTTTTGGCATCTCCTCTTTTGCTTCTTGAAGCGAGGGGCTCAAAAATGATTAATTCTCTTTTGATCTAAGTTCTGTCGCGATCGTTTATACTTTTTTGCACCTGCCCGTAGGGTCCTGGGGCTAGGTGTGTGATCTTGCACCAGTTCCCGGTAGGTCCGCCAGGTGCGCTGGTGGCTAGGCAGCTAGGACTCAATGTACAGTGATGCTCAATGTTTACGCAACTAAAACAATTGTTTTGATTCGAGAAACATATCATAATTATCATTCATACATTCATATATTCATACAAAATCTGTTCTGTCCTTGCGCTTAATCAAATCGACGGTTCCGTCGGTACGGCCGGAGGAGCCCCTGTATTAACGATAAAGGTACATTCGCGAATCGGTAATCACTAATTCCAACGATCATTGAACTAATTATGCAACGACGTCGTTAGAATTCCGTTGAATAATGCGAAGGCCGCGACGCGCTGATAAATAATAATAATTATGTCACAACAC